>NC_088333.1:36040000-36247500 GCF_036884655.1 Musa acuminata AAA Group | reverse complement strand
ACATAAAAAAAACTAGTTTTCTCTGAGAAGAACACAGATGCAATAATCTCTCACCAAAGAGATGTCAGAAAGTTCAGAACACAGAATAAGTGGAAGCTTCAACTCCCCACTTCAAAACTCTGTGTGTTCTACAAGAAAGATTAGACAATTTGTGTGCCAAATGATTCTTCTCACGAGAAAAATAGCTGCCACCTTTCATGCCTTCAGTTGGACTCAAGTGCTCATTGTAATCACTGGTAATAGCTACAACTTTAAGCCAAATAGAGGATGATTTTATCAGCTGGATGCGAAAAATGGAGTTGTTTCTATTGAGTCAAGAAACCACAAAGAATTAGTTATCTAGTCTCCAAGCATTCTTCCTGCTTTGAAGACTTTCCCCTCTTCTAAAATATGATCAAATGCCCAGCTAAGTTTACTTTGGATAAAATTTCAGTAATCCTTACCAAAGGAATACTCAAGAAAAAAAGAAAAAAACATGCTTGGCAGAATTGATGGAACTTGAGCGTACGGAGATCCAGCAAACCAAGAAGAAAAAGATAGTCATATTAATATTCAACTTTATTCGGAGAGCTTTCTTTTTCTTTAGACAATTTTACCGAATCATAAATATGATTCTCAAACAATCTCATCTTTTCTTATATAGAATCATTGTAAGGGAACTTGAGCATGTGGAGATCTAGCAAACTAAGAAGAAAAAGATTGCCTTATTAATACTCAACTTTATTCTTGAGAGCTTTCTTCCCCTTAGACAACTTTACCAAGTGTGGTTCTCAAGGAATGATCTCATCTTTTCTTGTATGGCTTTAACCCACTCATTCTTGTGCTCATGTAGAATAGTTTCTTAATAAGTTTCTAGCTCTCTCCCATCAGTAATATAAAATACTCATGTGAAGGATATCTTATAAATGGTCGTTGCTCTCTTGTATATCTTTTCAATGGAATCTCAACTAGTGGTAGAGGTTCTTGCTCAGATTTTTCAGTTAGTTCAACATCATCAATTGTAGGAGCATTATCACTGATATTCTCACTATAATCTTTTTGTTCATCTCCCCCATAATTATTATGGACTATAGGTGAAGGAACTGGACTCAAACTCCTAAAGATATAAATAGAGATTTTTAACTTCTCAACTTTGTTATTATCATCAAATAATTGGTCTTCAAGAAGCACAACATCTCTGTTTCTAATAATCTTCTTATTTACTAGATCTTATAATTTGTATCCAAACTCTTCATGACTATACCCTAAGAAAATGCATGTTTTTGACTCGTTATCAAAGACCTCTCATCTTTAGGAATATAAATAATTGTTTTACATCCAAAGACTCTCAAGTAATCATAAGATGCATCTTTCTCTTTCTATACTTTTTTTGAAATATCACCTTTCAGAAAAACTAATGGAGAAAGATTTATCAAATTAACTGTAGTTCTTATAATCTCCCCCAAAGTAACTTAGGTAACTTAGCATGGGAAAACATACACTTGATCCTTTTTTCAATGGTTCTATTCATCATTTCGGTCACACCGTTTGTTGAGGAGTTTTAGGAATTGTTTTCTCAAACTTGATACAATGGAACTTATAATAATTCTCAAAAGGACCCCTATACTTGTCACCATTGTCTGCTCGAAAACACTTTAGCTTTCTTCTAATTTTTCTTTCAACATTAATATGAAACTCTTTGAAAACATCAAGTATCTGGTCTTTAGATTTCAAAACAAAAGCCCAATTTTTTCTAGAATGGTCATTAATAAAAGTAATAAAATAAAGAGTACTTCCAAGAGTTCTAATTTACATAGTACAAACATCAGTGTGAACCAAATCAATAACATTTGCTTTTCTAGATGATAGATAAGTATAAAAGGTAACTCTATATATTTTTCTAACTAAGTAATAATTACAATATTTAAGGGATGTACATTGTATCTCCGGTAAGAACTGTTTTCTAGCAAAAGTTTGAAGTCATTTCTCATTTATATTACTAAGCCTCTTATGCCAAAGATCTATACTTTCATCCTTTTGAATTGCATTAATCTCTCCTTTATCTAGCTTAGCTTCGATGATATAGAAAGAGTTTAACTTCTTTTCTCTCATCACAATTAGAGAACCTTTGATAGGCTTCCATTTATTTTCACTAAAATAGTGTGTAAATCCTCATCATCAAGTATGCTCATAGATATTAAATTAAGACAAATATCTTAAACATGATTAACATATTTGAGAATTAATTTACTTCCGGTACTAGTCTCTAAGCAAATATCTCCAATACACAATCTTAGATGTACCATTGTTTCCCATTTTGATATTACCAAAATCACTAACAGTATAAGATATGAAGAAATCACAATAAAAAGTAACATGAAATAAAACACCAAAGTCAATTAATCAATTACTATCTTGAGCTGCAAGACTAACACATTCGTCATCACAAACAATAACGATATCACCTTCAGCAATAACTGTATTGGTCTCTTTTTTATTTTGCTTCCTTTTATTCTGTTCTCACTTCCAAAACCTACACTCTTTCTTCATGTAACCTGGCCTGTTGTAATGAAAATACTTGATATCTCTCTTAGACTTGGATCTTCCTCTATAACTATATGGATTTCTACTATAACTTCTTTCATATCTTTCTTATTTTTCAATAACAAGTGCACTAGAAGAAGATTCTTCTTGTTTTTTCCTTCTAGTATATTCATTTAACAAACTATCTTTAATCATGTCTATGGTTAGAATCCCCTCTAGCGTGAAGTTAAAAATTGTGACCATAATTGTTTCTCACTTTCAGGTAAATAGTTGAGAAATAACAATCCTTGCATCTCATTATGTATATTTATTTTCATAGCAATCAACTTATTTGTAAGATTTTTGAAACAAGCTTATGTACTGAACAATGTTATCATCATCTTTATACTTTAAATTAACAAGCCTTATCAGGAGAAAAATTATATTTCTCGCTATCTTTTTCGTAAATAGATTTGCTAATATTTGTTAAACAACATCAGCTTTGGTTTCATCATAAATATGCTCACACGAATTTATATCCATCTATCTTCTAATATAGGCAATAGCTTTTCTACGTCACATTCCTCATCTTTCGTAGTAGAAGGTTTTTTTTTTTTTTTTTTATGGGCTTATATAAATCTTTGCAATAAAATAAATCTTTCATCCGTCTTCAAGTGGAATAATTTGATGAATTTAATTTTATTATACTGATAGACTTTTTCATTTCAATCACATAAGGAAAAACTAGCACCAAACAACTTGATAATCTGATACCACTTTGTTGGGAAAAACTATTTCAGCAGAATAATTCTTTTCCCTCTTTGTAT
The DNA here is from genome assembly GCF_036884655.1 of Musa acuminata AAA Group. Taxonomy (NCBI): domain Eukaryota; kingdom Viridiplantae; phylum Streptophyta; class Magnoliopsida; order Zingiberales; family Musaceae; genus Musa; species Musa acuminata. The sequence continues at coordinate 36,244,171 of NC_088333.1, read as the reverse complement.
ATCAAAATGAGTTCCTCACCAAAATACTAACTTGTTACCAAAAACAAATATTAACTAGAGTAGCATAAACAATAGAATAATAAATAAATTATAAAGTAAGACACTAAATTTTTATATGAAAAACCAAATACAGAAAAACCATGAGACCATAATAATAATAGGAGTACAATAAGTCTTCTTCTGAATAATTAGAGAATCATAATAATATCAAGAACACATATTTTAGATAAATTTGATCAAAAGAAGATTTAAGTCTTATCAAATGAGTATATCAAAAAAATATCTCACGAAGGATAAATCATACATAGACATCATTAAAATTATAAAACTTATTACAAAAATTCTTCACATAAAATTTAAGTTAAAATCAACGAAATTTAATCACTTAATCATCTAATAAAAAGTCTCAAAATCTTTTTTTTTTTTTAACTCTGACGCCGCACACGACTTCACTTTTTTTTTTAATAACTGATGATTTGGACTCAGTCTAAGCCTAATTATGGCTGAACCCAACAACGAATTTGTTGAAATCTGACAGCAACATGACGGAGTTAGATCAAGCTTTCATGAGCTTCAGCGGGGCTTAGCTTTTATGAGCTTTAGAAGCTGGAGTCATATCATGCTTTTATGAGCTTCAGTAGATCTGGCTTTTATGAGCTTTACAAGCTGGATTGACATCATGCTTCGAAGGCCATTAACATGCTTGTACCTTGTGCAATCCAAGGTCAATGATCTTTCTCTTCTTTTACTTTTGCATAGAGAAGCATGAATGCAATTGTAGGTTTGTAGGTAAAGAGAGTCTTTCCATTGTTCTAATAGTCATCGATTATGTCGTAAAGAAAGAATCTTGATAGCAAAGCATATTTAGTTGATCTACTATACTGTCGAAGAAGGAATTCTCTCTATTTGACATGGTCAGTTTCTTTCTATGCCTCCATGGATGCAGCCATGGAAAAGGCACTAATCACACGCCCAAATTGACACAAACCTATTCAAGGATTCTGAAGAGGAAACCTTCAGTTTTGAAGTCTTGTGATGACTCTTTCTGTTCTGAAGTTGACTATTACTTGATCAAAACTAATATATAGATGATCTTTGTGTCTTGGTCCAAATAACCATCTCATCAAAAGTAGATATGGATATGCAACTGTGAATTGAGTAGATTAAGATGAATAGACTGAAGTAAGCAATTCATTAAGCTCAGATAAGATGAGCTCTTACCTTGGTGCCAAAATCCCCTGTAAGGTTCTCATGACCAAGTTCCTTAAGAACTTTGGTTCATCTTGGATCTGTTAAGTGGCAAACTTAGGATAAGGTGAGCTGACATATTTTATGTACTTCATTAGACTATTATGTAGCACCAAAATGCTTAATACTTCTTGTATCAAGAATTTGTATTTGTTTAGTAGGCAAGCAGTACTTGCTGTCAATAGACTGCTGCCCCCTACTGAACAGTGATAACCTGAAGCAAACCAAAGTTAAGCTGCATCAACTGCTGATTTCTGCATACAGTTCATGAAGTTTCAACAAGTCATAGATTACATATATTTTGGAATTTATGGGGAGGAATTACCAGCCAGCTTTTTTCTACAAGGCATAATAATTACAAAAAAATTAAAAAAAGGAAAAAGCACAGGTGATCTGAAGAGTTGTAATGAGGAAAAGTTTTAGTTAACATAAGATCACCAAATTTTCCTTCTTAAATTGGATTTGCACCACCAGAGAGAGAGAGAGAGAGGCTGAAGACTCCAAAATATACAACAAGATTACTAGAATATAGGTACTGAAAACTTTGGTTGGAACTCTACAAGAAAAAAAAAATCAATTTAATTATCATCAATCATCATGAAAACCCTAATCTAAAACTTATTTCAGGATTAAAAACAAAATAAGACAAAGTCTAGGATGGGCTATCCAAAAATGTCCCGGCATCAGATCTGGTGGAACCATCAGTACTTACTAATAGTCTAGAAACCTATAATAAGCGCACTATAATTGAAGGTTAGTGGAGCTTCTATCATCCTAACTAGTAGTAGAGCACCACAATGCTCTTCCACTTGGCCTCTCACTCAACCTTGTCCGTCCCAGAACCAGTAAACACTACAAATGGAGTTGAAACCTACACAAAAAGCTATGTAATGACAAGGCCTATAGGAACATGGGATATCTTTATCATTCTCACATGTAGAAGCTCTGCAATCACTGATTGATCCTTTGTTACCTTCCCTCTTGGGAGAGAAGTTACATGCAGCTAGTCAAATGCCTTGAGACTGGGGCAATAGAGTTGGTTGTTACTTCTTCCTCAAGAAATTTCCATCTACCTATGAACAATTATGATGCATGCCTATCAATGTGACAATTCAAGCACTCCAAGCAATTAATCTTCAATCACTGACACTGACTTTGAGATTTTGATTCAATGAGGAGAACATGAGAATATGGGTTTTGTTTTTTTTTCTGTATATCAAGTGTGCCCTTCAGCTACTTGTACATAGAAACAGCTTATGTGGATATAATAAGATCAAGATTTTACTAGACTATATTAGGACATATGAGGAATAAGAAGTAAAATTAGAGTAGATATACTCGCGTCGACATGTATTCTATCAACCTAAGGTTTTAAGTTACAACGACGTTCAATTCTCACTATATGTGCACAAATCCAAAGGAAACAAAAGAATTGTAGTCAACAACATAAGGTAAGCATGTTTCAGAAGAAAGAGAAACATCATTTGCATACAAGTCCGCCGTCCGTTCCTCGAGCACCAATCGATCAACGTGATCAACGAATTGGGATTGTAATATTGGTGACAGTCATGGTCAGACCGATGCAGTGTACAAATCCAACTTCTCTTCCCATGCAAGTATGATGATGAGGTACGTGAGCTTCTACTTGCAAGCTGGTGTTTGTCCTTCCATTGTGAACCACATCATCCAGGCCCCACCAGGCCCCACCCCCCATGGCACCTACTTGTCACAAGCAACATAGCACAGTGTGGCGTGCATCACCACAGGGGGAATCCAATTCGTATGAAGGGATTTGGACGTGGACCTAACTTGAGATGGATGGAGGTGGGGTGGGCTACGTGACGTTGTGTTGATGGGGACTTGGATGATGAATTGATTGGGTCGAACGAACATCACTAGCGTTTTGGGAAGAGAAACTAATCGAGAGGCAGATTTCTTCTTCCTAATTTTGTGTTCGATGCTACATAGGTTTTGGGGTTTCTCTACTGACCAAGTGTGGAAGAATTAATTGTAATCCAAAATCTCATTCTCGAAGATTAACAGTGAAGATAATATAAATTACAGATCAACATACTAAACAAATCTATGGAGGGAAGCCCTTGTCCTGTATGATTATAAATCCAATAGTAGGATCAAATCACTAATTAATTGGATCATGGAATTAAATTATCATATCACACAGATACTAATCGGATTTGATTTTTTTTTTTTTTGACTTGGTCATTTTTTAATCCGTTTATAAGTCTATTCTATGATTTCCATTTTCAGAATAAAAAACTTCACCATATTTTTCTATTTAACTACTGTCATTATATAATATCTTAGTATTATATTGAGACATTCGAATTGATTAATATATTATTGCACAAGTGATAAGTCTTATTTTCAAATTCAATATCATATAATATTATATATCATTTAATGTAATATTTTTAATTGATATTGTAAATGATTCACTAAAAAAATATATTGTAACATCATATATATATATATATATATATATATTGTGATTTATGCTTTTTCCTATATATATATATATATATATATATATATATATATATTCTTTGTGATTCATGTTTTTTCCCTTTGGTTCTAAGGTTGTTGGATGATTAGCATGTGCATTATATGTTCAATAATTTCAATAGAGAAGAGAGATTAGCCAGCAATATTTGAATTTTTAAAGAGATATTTGGCAGAGGATGGAGACATGTAGTAGAAAAGGACATGCTAAGGGGTGATTTAGAAAAAAGAAGAATATATGTGGAGTGGCAATATGATGGATCTATCAAGTGGCACCTAAATCTTGTCCTTCGCCTTGGTCACCTCTCCACGTGTCCTCATACCTCATGGACTCGTACGATTACATACGTGATTGTGGGCGCAAGTTTTAGTTTATGATCCATTTATACATGTGTTTGAAGCATGTTCTCTCTCTTTCTCTCTCTCTCGATCCATTTATACATGTGTTTGAAGCATGCGCTCTCTCTCTCTCTCTCTCTCTCTTACTTTGACCGACCATAACGCAGCTCCTACTGGTTGCAATCCGTGGAGGATCTTTTTAAGTGGAAATGTGAGCTCAAGCCGCCCCCTCTTTTCCACACAGACAAGCTACAAAGAACCAACTCCACCTTTTCTTCCTCCTCCCTTCCACATTTCTCCTCTCCCTCTCTTCCTGCCTTTACTCTCTCTCTCTCTCTCTCTTTCTCTCTAACCGCTCCTCTCTTCCATCTCTTTCCCACTCCTTCCAGGAGTGGTTGCTTTTTGATCTGCTGAACTTTTCTTCCCAATTCCTAGAATGATCACCTTCGTCTTCCTCTCTCCTTGTTCCTCTTGAATCACTTGTTGTATCTCTCTTCCCTCCAACATATATAATATAGTCTCCTCCTCTCTTCCCTTAATGGACTCAGCCAACAGTAGCAGCCTTCACTCCTCCAGTGGTGGAGGCGGTGATGATGAGTTTGATTCCCGCACCGGCTCCTTTTCCGCCTTCTTCCACTCCTCCACTGCAACCTCCGCTAGCGCTGCATCCGCCCTTCGACCAGCACCGCCACCCTCTTCCTCCTACCCCCGCAGCCACCACTTCCTTGACTCCCTCTCCAGCATCGACTCCACCCCTCTCTTCCCCCCCTCCCCCGCCGCCATGGCCTCTCATGGTGTCGGCTTCGGTGTCAGAGTGGGTCCCTCGTCGGTGCAACCACTTGGTCAGTCAAACGTCGCCGCCGCCGCAACCGCACTGACGAGGGGCTCCAAGAAACGTTCCAGGGCATCGCGGCGAGCCCCGACGACGGTGCTCACAACCGACACCTCCAACTTCCGCGCCATGGTGCAAGAATTCACCGGCATCCCCTCCCCTCCCTTCGCCGCCTCCCCGTCCTCCTCCTTCGCCCGCGCTCGTCTCGACCTCTTCCACTCTGCCACTGCCTTCCGTTCCTGCTCTGACCCTCCGCCGCCAGTCTCGTCTTTCCTGTTCCCTCGCCCCTTCATGCAACAGGTTCTGTCCCCTTCTCTCGTTCCCATCTCTTCTGCTTCCTCTGCTAATGCTAGTGCTACTATCTCCAATGCTATTGCTGCAACTAGCAATACTATCTCCAATGCCCATTCTACTACTAGTAATAGCATCAATCCATCTAGTAGCAATAGCTACCAGCTACCTTCGTCTGTACTTGGCCTTGCTAGCCAAAACCAACATCTTCTCGACCCAAGCCTTTCAATCCAACCGCTCCTCCAACCTTCGTCTGCACTTGGCCTCGGTAGCCAAAGCCACCCTCTTTTGAACCCAAGCCTTACGTTCCAATCGCTCCTCCAACCTTCACTTCATGCAAAGAGCAACCTGCCTGCCATGCCAGCAGACTTGGACACCAGACCTCTAACTAGAGGGCACGCCGGTTATGCTTTGAACGAGCTCGGACTCCCAACGAGGCTTGCCGCATCCCAAGGCACGCACTCGGTCCATGCTGCTGTGTCAGGACAGGACGGCGGCAGGGATCGAGCATCACCAAGGCCGATCCTCATCGGTAACTACAGTTCTGGCTCACACCAAAGAGTGAGCAGTAATCACAAGGCGAACTACTCCCGATCGAGTTCGTCGGAGTTCAATGCGGAGAATGTGACAGACGGCGTTACGGCGATGAGGGGCGAAGGTATGGTGGATTCATGGATTTGTTCTTCCGATTAGGAGATAGAGAAGAGATGTGTCAAGTCAAAGGGGAGGAAGGAAATGAGCTCATGCCTGCTTATTCAGCACTATGACTAATAATAGTGGTTCCAACACATTTCTTCTTTCCTAATATCTGCATGTATGTAAATAGGGTTTCTCCTGTGTTTTCCGATTACCACCTCATTGAATGCTAGGGAGGACGTCTGTAGTAAATCTCATTTCTCGACCGGTTTTAATTGACGCAGTGATGCATGTACTTCTTTGATACTTGTCGTAGAACCCTAGGGAGGGAGATGGAGATGAGATGTAGATTACGGACTCGGTTGCAGCTCAAAATGAGGTAAGAAAGATCTCATGGGTTCCATATCATTATGTTACCTTGTTCTTGCTCTCACAACCCTCCGAAACTTCTCTAGGATCGGCGCACGGGATGGGCGCGTATTCCGGCGAGATTTAAGGAACCGGTAGCCGCTGAATTCTTTGAAATCCACAACAGGAACACCTCCAAGCCATTAAAGCCTACGAGGCAAATACTATATCCTCTTTAGAAGCTATTACTCCATATGAGGTTCCACTGATATGCCGTCCAAACCTAATAAACAACAGCGCTGACAACAAACGTGTTTGCAGTGTCAACTTAAAGAACAAGAATTGAAAGGCTCACTAGCTCGATGCCCTCTCTCACCCCAAAGGAATTTAATAAGGCCATAGAAAGGTCTGTGATTGCTATGTCGATGTCAAGTAATCAGCCAAAGTGGTTTCTGCCTACTTGCTTGTCTACTCATCTGTCGCCAAGGAAAAGTATCAATGGCTATAGTCATGCCTTCATGTAGAGAGCTGTGTGACACAGTTCTACGAGGAGATGAGAGGAGGAGGTTGTGGAAGACCCGGCACAGGGGGAAAAGGTGAGTAATATGATATTGAACACAGCTGATTGATTGACTAAAGTGGGAATGGTTAAAAAAGATGTGGTTTTGGGATATATTGGGTGGCCTTTTGAGGTGTGATGTGACATGCATTGAAATCATGAATGGCCCATGACAGGAAATAACCAGTTCCTTAGCAATGATGACTTCCCATTCCTCTGAAACTCATGTGAGGGAGGGCTGCACTGGGAGGGCCTCCCTCTTCCTCCCTTCTTCCCACTGGGGTTAGAATACCTACAATTCAGAGCCAACCAGAAAGAAATAAAGCTTTTCAGCATCTCGAAAGACTGGCAAGTGGCAACCACACTCCACTCACTGGTAGCATGTTGTGTCATATTCCAATGTTTGGTGGCACAGCAAATTAACAGTATATATTTTCTGTGCCAAGAAACCCTTGTTCTTCAGGCAAATATCATAGTGAGTCAAGAACTAGGATGCATGGAAATTAAACTTTGTGTTGCTGCGGGTATGTTATGTTATACATGGTATGAGCATGGATATGATTAAGATTTTTCAGAGATTTCATTGTATGTTCTGCTACATATAATGCAGTCCAGAAGAGCAGAAGCTCCAAAGGGCACATTGTAAGATCATATGGCTGGTGTCTCCCTTTGCCTGGTTGTGATGTTGTTCGGTTGTCATGCATTGCACAACACATTGGACTGCTGCAACAAAAGCATCTCACCAACTAAAGTCGAGTGGGGCATAATGACTGCTGCCTGACTGACTGACAAGTACATCAAGGGTGGTCTCTCTCTCTCTCTCTCTCTCTCTCTCTCTCTCTCTCCTTCCTTTTGCTTTTACTTTCTTTTAATTAATCTATTCATACATGAAATAAAAAAAATTTGAATTGGAATTCTTGAATTTACAAGAAAAATCTAACATAATTTGAATATAAATATGGAAATGAGGACTGATCATTGTGTAGCCCAACTTCACATCAAGGTCTTTATCAGCTCACCCTTTTATTGTTAGGATTTGGGTTTTGAGGTTTGGTAAAACCTATGAGAGATTGAGGGAAGTGGGGAAAGGAAAGAGAAAAAAAAGGGAGGGATAAAGAGAGGTGTTTGAGCAAGAATGTTATATATAATTGATATAACATACTCTTTTGCATCTAAATTAAGTAGCTAGATTTGATTTGATTGACCAGTGATCTAAAATGACCATACCAAAATGAATTAGAAGATATTAAAACCAAAAAATAACGTCAAATAAGAACCAAATGGACTAGTTTGATCATCCAAAAATTTTGATTTAGTTGCTCTGATTCATCATTATCTATTTCTCAATAGACTGAATATTTCCTTAAATGGTTCTATGGGCTATGACACATATTAGTAATTTATATATAGTAATTTATTTTCCTTAAAACATGACTTTGCAATTGTTCCTTATAATCAAATTTTTCGGCTCCAATATTACTTACAAAATTACAGCAGAAAAATAAACAAAATCAGTGTAATTATTTTTTTATAAAAATGTAACTGAAACTAAGAGAGAAGCATAATAATTATCAAATGTGTAATACTGGACATTCTTGGAAAGTAATTTGAAGTTAAAGATTACTAAAGGAAGTTGCAAACTAAATTCTTGAAAACTTTTAGACATTACTGCACATGAATGCAATTAGAAAATATATATACTATGTTTTTTGTTACATTTTTATAGTTACAATTTTAGTTCCTTTCTTAAAAAATATTAGAGAAACTTATAAATGACTCCATTAGGAGCAAAGTTTACCCTTTGCACATATGTATTCATTTATTAAGAGTGAAATCACAATAAGAATATCATGAACTTAGGTCTAGCTTTAGCTTATTGTAGTAATATGTTGATTGATTCCTTAATAGTTATTATTGTTACTCTCTGGTGCATATAATTGAGGATATGCTAAAACAAATTTCCATCATTCATAGGCATATTGAGAATCTTCCAAGCAGTGGACTACTAACCCCCTAAGATCTAGAAAAGTAATGCAATACTTTTCAAGCCTGTTTGTTTTGTCCAAAACGCATCATAATAAAGTGGACTTCTCGAAGGAAAAGGTCTTCATTCTTGTGTTTGGTTCATTGAAAATGGGCAACGATTGTTTAAAGATTCATAGAGAATAGATGTTGATAGAGAGAATTCTTAGGTTAAGTTCGACTTTAGAGGACAACAGTTTAACTACACATTTTTAGGAAAGCCAAATTGAAACAAAGGAGAGTTAGCTGTATGTTTTGACCCATGAAATGTAGCTCTAAGCGCATTATGACATGCTCATTTGCCATCAGTTGGACTTGATAAAGAATAATGCAAAACTCGTGTATGCCTACTTGTTATTATTTCTATATTATTTAAGTACTTATTATTGTTAGCACCATAAATAACACGTGGGTGAGTTAGTACTTAAAAGAAAACGATGATTTAAAATTTTTGACCGATGAAATCGTATGGGAATTATGTTTAAAATTAGAGACGAAGTAATGGTAATGAAAAGTAGATAGAAAATATACACCTAAGTTTATAGTGGTTCAATCGTCCCGACCCACGTTCACTCTCGATTCTTTTTCCGTCGAGATCATCGATTTTTACTAACGATTTTCTTTCAATGGATGAAGACCAACCATTTTCTTTACAATTCTTTTTTCTTTTCATAGGCTCAAGAGAACCTTTACACCTTTCTTTTATAATAGACCTTATTCCTCCCTAAAAAAACTTCTAACTCTACGAGGAAGAGACTCACTAACTCAATAGAAATTATAATTTTTTTTTTCTCATGTACTCTTTCACTTAATGTACTGGTAGTACCACTACCAAGTTTGGGCGTTACCACTGCATGACAATCTAGGAGACTGTGTCTAAGTGGTACCACCATCGATTTGGTCAATACTACCACCTAACACTAGCGATATCACCGTCGAGTCTTTCGAAACCGTGCACTTCATACGTTCTAGCTCATAGGTAGTTTCATCGTCTAACCCAACTTTGAGTTACTGAATGTGCCTCCCAATAAGCCTAAATCAATCTCGACTTAAGCCCAATGGGTCCCTAATTGAGTTAGTATTGTTACACCTAAAACCAACTCAATTACAATATAAACTACTTCAATCAAGACATGACCAATTACAAGACAAGAATACTGTGTTGTCCGGCATGTCATTGGTTTATCCGGTGCTTTGTCTGAACCTTCATGCTTCATCCTCTCTTTCGACGTATTGCTCAATCGACATGTTGACCTCCCGCAACATCCGATATCCTTGACGCGATGTTTGATCCTTCTGGCCCGATACCCGAACTTATGGCATGAAGTTCTTCTACCAGCACTTCGGTTGATCCTTCGGTCCAATGTCCAATCTTTTGACATAATCCATTCCAGTCCAATGTTTGATTCTCATACTTCAATCGATTTATCTTTTCATGATCAAAGTTAGTCTTATATTACTGAAAGATTAGATTATAACTTCATCAATTGATTTTATCATCAAAATTTGAGATTGAACACTCACTACATATTATTTTTTATATTTGATCCTATTAGAATTATGATCTACTTAAAAAATTCATATTAGGATATCTATAGTCATAAAAGTAAAATAAATAATCTTATTTACTTTAACAGTGTCAACTGCATCGATGGAAAACATAATATGTGACACCACACGTTGAATCGGAGCGAAAATAATAGATAAAAATATAATTTTAATATTTTTTTTTATTTTTAACACATGAAATATTGAAATTATCTTTTTATTACTAAAGTCATCAAAAATAAAAATAATATTAAAATTATCTTTTTACTCATCGTTTTCATATTGATCCGGCACGTAGTATCATATATTATATTTTTTGTTAATGCAATTGACATCGTTAGAATAAATGAGATTATTTATTTTATTTTTAAAGTAACAAGAATCCAAATATAATTTTTTGAAGTATAAGACTCATGATACTAATAAAATCCGAGAGTGATTTATAATTAGCCCTCATCAACGTGCAATAGTGGGCTTCTCATTTCTAAATATCATTTCTACTTTGATGGTTTACCATATTAAATAATTTTTACCAAACAATTTCTTGTACTTGCACTTGAGTTTAGTCATGTTTTAATCCATCTACCAAACAATTCCTCCCGTTGCTATAGCTTTGATTCATTAGGTTTATAATGTGCAAATCCTATGCGAATTAAATAAACTCAATTTAGGGAGAAAAAGACGAGGGAACAGAAGGGATTTTGACACATATCAATTTTTTTTAGGTGGAAGGTCCCCAAGCTACTGACCTAAAACCTCTCTCATAAATGCTCAAGAAACTTTGACATGCAGATGATGACAGCGGTAGGGGAGGTGGGGTTTCCGAATTCCACATATTTCCAAGTGGTAGCGAGAAGAACATGCTATGGAACTCATGGCTTGGTTTTATTTTGGATTGAGTGAATACTTTCAGCAGGCTATACTCGGTAAGCGACAATGAGATGCGGTTTGCTTTGTGTCACACTATTTGCATCTATAAAGCTTGCAATCTATTTATACAAAACGACATATTTTATAGGATAATCTTTTAAGAACAATATCTCTTTTTAGGTTTTCCTCAAAAAAGTTTCTTTTTTTTTTTTATAAACCTAGCAACTTATCCTCTTTACCTCTTTTTCTCTATGGACCGAACCGATTAATTATAATATTTTTTATTAATATTATAAAAAATATTTTAATTTAGTATAAAAACGTTGCAATTGGATCGATTCGAACTGGTTCATAAAAAAAATAAAATGAAAGGAAGAAAAAAGAAAAAGGCAGCTGATTGTCGAGTCCGATGTATTCTAAATATTAGGTAAAAAAAAGTTATTTAAAAAATTTACCATATATATATATATATAATTTTGGATGATGATTGAAATAATATCTCTTATATAATAAAGGTTTATTGGCATGAAGTAAAAGATGATGTGTTCATCCCATTTTGTCATAGTGATGGTATTAGTTTTCAAAAATTGACCAACTTACTTTTCAGAATAGTGAACAGTAGTTTGTCCATGAAAGAGGCATAAATCAGCTGTTCATCAGAAGGGTTTGATGGATTTGGTGGTAATTGATGGATGGATTTGATAGCACGATCTGCCAATCACTTATGAGGTCTGTCCCAACAACCATGGAAAAAGCTAAATGACTTTCTAACACAACTTGCACCAACAAAGGACAATAAACTGCTGTGCCAACAACTGAGGGACCTCCCTGTCTCTCCTCATTCTTTATGCAAGCCATGCACAGAGTTTGCTTGTTCTTGACCTTCATAATGAATGGCATGATGTCCATTGGTGATTAATGCTGTAAGATGATAATGATGACGTGAGTTATGTGGCCTAAAGCCCATAACAAAATGTGGTAGATCGAAAAGGAACGATCTTGCCTAGTCAAGAAGATTTTATCTTTAATGATATTTAGTCAATATTTGTACTGAAACATTTGAAAGTGGATCTTTCTTCATTGGAAACAAAGGCAGATATAAGCATATTAAATTGCAGATTGTGAATCTTGATGGTAAGACTGATGAAAGATCTGAGAAAGGCACCTCACATATTACAGAAAATTACCATTAGAAATCTCATCTACCTGAAATATCGAATGATCGTTTGCTGTCAAAAGATCTTGCTTCTGAATGTTGTTCAGAGTTTGTTGATCTTGATTTAATATCTCCATCTTGCTGTTGTTTTTACAAGGCCCAAAATGGGCTGTAATGAATTCTTTTTTCATGTTGTGATGACCCTGTTGAGCATTAAATTATTGGAGCAGCATGTTATGTTTGAATTGGATTTGGAGGGTTTATTTTCTGCTCTTTTCAGACATAGAATCTTTGTTATTATGCTCTCTTTCTCCCAAAAAAAATGGTCCTTGGTCCTCTAACAATCTGTTGATCACTATAAATATTATTTTTCCTTAGTTTATCATGTCAGCTTTATCAGCCTGTTTGGATTACCACATTCTCTTTCCTAGTTTTGATAACCTTGTGAAGCTGATGAACACTTTCCAACCTTTTTGCATATAATTCACATGGAGCTTTATCCATAATAGAGATATGGTCATCAGATTTGGTCTTTTCTGTAAGATGCATCTCTTTCTGATGCTACATCAGTTCCAAGTCAAGATTTATCCAAATCATGACTCAAGTTTGCCTTTTCATTCTCAAACTTTAAGGTCCAAGAACCACTAGGCAATCTGAGTTTCTTAATTGCAGGTTCTGAAATGATAGCACCAATCACATATAACCATGAGGTTAATGTATGTGGAGAGAGGCTGCTTCACTTTGCAAAGTGTAGGCCACATAATACTCTCACTGAGCAGCCACCTCTCCATGTCAACCCACTTCAGCATCCCATTTCTCATTAAAGTAATAGTCATATGGTCTGGGAAAACAGTTGGATCCACACATGATCCTGCAATGGCAGATGCTCCCACATTACATTGTTCATGTCAAAACCAGCCTTTTCTTCTTTTCCAAGGGACTGAAGAGTGGAAAGAAACAGTTTTGATGGTCCATGCAATTGATGTTGACTGCCAGAGAAGATAAGGATTGTGAACAGGGATATGTTCAGCACTAGTTATTCAAACAAGTTTGACTCTATATCATATACAAATGTATGTAGATGCATATGTTCATATTTATGGCTCTTTTTTATGTTAATTTTTGTTTGGTTGATCTCAAATATTTTCAAGCAAAACTTCAGAACCCTGCCACTTTTGAAGAGTCTGACTCACTTGCTGAATGATCTTATTTAGGTAGCATCTAAAACTCTGCAAAAAGAAAAAAGATGTGATGGTTGAACACAGAGCAAAAGTTGCAACCCAATTTTTTCCTCCTGCTCCATTTAAGATAGATATATCATCCATTTCCCTCACATCTAAATCCAACATGTTGAAAGCCTCAACTCTATACCTTAGTTTAGGGAACTGATATTTCCATGAGAGATCACAATCATTAGGATACTCAAATAAAAGATAATTTCAAGACAGCTATAAAAGTTGTAAGCAAATAAGGTTTCTGAAATGAGTGTCAACACAAGTGTTGCTGAGCCATCCAAGTCAATTGTGACGGCCAATGAGCTGCAGATGTTGCCATGCCGCACTTTGAGTTCAGTGGAGAAGCATTGTAAACGTTCGTATGTATCTCCTCGAGTCAGGATCTTTTGACCACTTACATGGAAGCGAGAAACCCACCACTCTGAACGTTATCTCTAAGAGAACAACACTTCCTTATGACCCCTTCTCATATGGCCTTTGGCTCTTTGTTCATCCAAAGAGTACTGCACTGTAATTGGCCATCTGCTGCAGTGTTCACAGGTTAGGATTCATAGGAAACAACCATTATCACACAAGCCTACCGCTATATAAGCAGCAGGCCTTGCTCAGAATTCCTATCTATACCCAGTTCAGGCTCTTCCTTGTTTCTTCTACCTTCCCTGTCGCTCCATTCACTTCATCATGTCTAAGTGCGGTGAGACCTCTCATCTCAGATGTGAGATAAGAGTCGGCAGACTCTCAAACTTCGACCTCGATCTTCCAGGCAACCCGTTCATCAGATACTACGTATTCGCGGGTCACGGGAGAAGAATTCGCATCGACACAAAGGAGGTCATTCCCACCGGCAACCCATGCTGGGATGAGCTCGCAACCATCGAGTGCCAGGGATCGTCAGACCCGGTAAGAGAGCTACTCGAGCCACACACAGTGGTGTTTGAGCTACGACGGAGGAGCAGGAGGATCCCACTTCTTGGAAGATTCACGGGGTCTAAGCTCCTGGGAATGGCCGAGGTCGCATGGAAGGAGGTGTTGGCCTCGCCGGACATGTCGTTGAAGAGATGCGTCAGGTTCGCCTCATTGAGTTCTGAGTTTTATGGGCTCAAACCACCCTGCTTATCGGTGGAGATGAAGGTCGAAGCTGTGAAATCACTGAGCAACAAGCAGAGGAGTGGCCGGAGGCCGGCCATGGAGGGGTGTGCTTGCAGGAGTAGCGAGCGTTTTGGGAGCGAGGAGGACATCCTCCTGGCTGCAGCAACACTAAATGTATGGTAGATAGATGCTTTCACACAAAACAGTGTATGGGTTTCAGGCCTTAAGCTGGCTTTCTTTGCTTTGTAAGTTCTCATATTCATACATCAAATGTTGACTCTCACATTAATGAATCAACATGGATGTATTGGCACTGGAAAAGAAGGTAGTGATGATTCAATAGCAAAAGTGCAAATTGAAGATCCTATGTGTTGTGACCTTTAATGGAACTCATCCAATCTCCATGTCAAAGTTGACCTCCATGAGCTATCACATCATCAGCAAAATAAGGAAAATGAGAATCTGTGTGTGTGTAGTGACTATATTGGAGCACATCAAATTTCTCAATCAAAGTTGACCTGTCATATCAATGGCAAAACATCAAAGTGAGTCTACTCTTTGTCGTGACTTTTGTTGGAATGTCCAATTTCCATGTGCAGTGCAGGCTCAAGAATTACTTTGCACCAACCATGAGCTGTAGCAAAATATGGACCAAAATATGGAGGGAAACCTTTATGGTTCACTTTTTAATTATGGTATAAAATAATCAGTTTTTTCTTTCAAATAAGAAGATAATTGAGTTATTAAAAAGAGAGTCTATTGAAACTAATATTGTCCATCTTTTTGTTTGTGTTCTCCCATTAATAATCAGATATGATCACAATTCTATTAATCTAGTTTTATTATTTTCTATCCAAGGATACATTGAAGAATCAAAATTATATTTAGTCAGACCAAACCTAAAATAGGATAATGTACTTACCTTAATTCATATTCTAATAGGGCTCGGATTAGAATATTCCTCATAAAAATAAAGATAATTGTCAAACATAAGAATATGATAGCCCTATAAGAAAAGTACTAATCTGTACATATCATATAAGGAAAATCTTTCTATCCTAGCGACTTAAATGCCTCTCGTACTATAAAACAAAAAGTGTGCTCTCATCTAAAAAAAAATTAAAGAAGTCTTCAATAAACTCATTAGTTATTCTCTTACAAAAGAGAAAATATGAAAAGAGAGAGAAGGAACTCTACAAGGTATAGCTAGTCCTCGTCTTCTTCCTCGATTTCTAACGGTCAAAGCTTCATATAAGCTACTAGTTATGAGAAGCTCCCAAAGCTTGATGTTTATTGTCTCAACCTGTGTAAAGTTTCAGTAATAAGAGAGAAGGAGAAAATAAATAATTAACAATGAAATATAATTTATCGAGAATACGCAAGTGTTGTCAAAAAATAACCTATACTTCACATTGGTTATTAGTATCTTTATAATTTTTTTTTTTATTTTCATTGCTTTTAGCCTTGCGTTTATCTTTATAAGCAATAAATATTGTTTTCGTTTAGTTTGGTGCCTATTTCTTTAGCGATAGCTCTTTTCTCTGTCCAAATTTTTCTTCGAAAGATGATATAAAATCGATGAATCATCGAAACTGAATCTCATATAGATTAGTTAAAAAAATTTCAAAAGAAAATAATAATATTAAATCTGAATGTAAAATTGTTTGTATAGTATGATTTTATTATTGGGAATTGAGAGAAGAGTCAAAACGAAATCTCAAACATTAACGATCAACAAAATATACTAGAAAGTAAAGATAATATTAATGTGGTTCGCTTATTGTTTGTATCTATGAAAATATTTTAATTTTTCATTATATAAAAAATAATACAAAAATATCTCTTTTAAGTTATTTCAAACCCAAAAAAACCTTTACACTCTCTCACATAAATCTAAAAAAAATCTTATTCTAACTCTCTCACTTTACTAAGAAATACCTAAAACACCCAAAGTATTTTTCTTTATACCTTTCTCTCAAAATCATTCATCATAAAAGACTCACAAAACTTAAAAAGACTCAAGTAAATTGGTCTCCCTCAAATCATTCATCATGGCATTTGAAATTGCCAAACTATTAATGTTTTTTATTATGATTGTTTTGCACACTATTGGCTGAACATGACACTAATTTCTAATAAATTACAAATAGTAATAAGATTAGATAATATTGTAGACCCATAACCACTAGTATAAGAAATCAAATGATGAAAATCTGAATCAAATTCAATTAATTTTTAGGCTGTAAATCAAATCTAATATACATAATTTAAATTTTTTAATATGTAAGACTATCATCTTAATTCATCTCTGTCATCTTATACACATAAATATTTCTAACAATTAATATAATAATCTTCCTCAATTTAAAATCTTTTATCTTTACATACTTAATCTTATCCAAAGCCCATCTAAGACCATAATGACAAAGGATGTGAAAATAAAAGAAAAAAACTCCAGTAATGAGTTCAATGTTGAGCACTTTATACACATTGTAACCTTTCCTGGCAAACTTTTACTTGTGAAATTACCAAAGATGCAAACTTTTACTTCTTTTTATCCTCATCCTTATTTCGATTATATTATCTTGATCCACTGAGGGTGCATCGAACCCTCCACTAAAGAAATGATAATATCATGCTTCATCTATCAAAGACATATTTATTACAGGTTCAACTCGGTGCATCAATTTCCAAGGATGCTTACTGAATTATCTGTCTGTGACTTCATCAATTTTGAACAAAAAGAAAGCAATCCAACCGAGAAGACAAAATTAACTATGACAAGTTCTATGTAGGACTTTTGTCTGTTCTTCATCGCTTCATCTATCTTCTTTTCTACAAACAATTGCGTTGTGGAATTCTCAAGCAACACCTCTCTCATCTTTTGGATTATTACATATAAAATAAAGAAAGATTATTTCTTGATCGTATCTTTCTATCTATATCAGACAAAGGAAGAAGGCGAGGGAGAGAGGTCAGCAACCATTTTCTTATCGCCGCCTCTCATTAAATACCTTAATATAACAGTCATTACGAAGTTTCAACGAGGATCATGAAAACAAATAATATAAATATATATTGATTTATAAAGCATATTAAATTGCATCGATTTTATTTGGTGTGATATTATCATGTTAATTTAACATGTCTATATTTATCCTTTGTCATGCTAACTAGAATGATTGGATTAGCGAAGAACCAGAAAACACGTCATCTCCTCTACGTTCTGGTAATAAGTTGACCGCGGGTCCCTCAGTGGTATCAATAAGAGAGCAGGTAGCCAAGTGGGTGAACTTTCGATAACTAATAAATTCCCCTCTTCTGGTACGACAACCAAGAAACAGAAGGGAAAAAAAAGGAAAAAAGATAAAAAAAGACGGAAAATAATTTTACGTATTTATCCTTGCAATTTATGATGGATATAAAAATATAAATTGGCTTGCTTAAGTTAAAGTAATATAAGAAAGATATATTATGGCATTAGGTCTTCTTATATTATAAACCTAAATTAATTAATTAACTTAACTAACAGAAATTAACTACAGTATTTAGATTTATAAAACATAACCAATATTAGAGGGATATATATGTAATTTTGTTTAAAAGGAAAAAGGAAAAGGAGAAAACCACGCAGATCAATAGCGGTTAACCTTCCGGTCTCTCTACTTCGATCATACCCTTCGCCAATCCCTCGCGAATTCGTGGAATTCGACTTACCCTTCGCCATCGGAATCCTGCCTCAAACCTTGGGAGCCCGATCCTTCCAGCTATCTATCACGGTGGAGACCCCTTCGGTGACGGAGGCCAGCGGAACGGCGGCCGAGAGAGGGCCGGAGAGGTCGCGCTCCGGTCTAGGGCTAGGGTTCCGATACCTCACCGGGGTCGCCGGCGGCTGGTGGGACAAGTGGATGGTCATGGGGGCCGCCGGCTCCAAGCTAGAGAAGGCCCTCGGCGACCAGTTCCCGGAAGGCGAGCATTATTTCGGTCTCGAGAATTTCGGCAACACCTGCTACTGCAATAGCGTCTTGCAGGTCATTTCCTCTCCGTTTCCGTTGTTAATTGGATGCAGGAGCTTGATTGGAATCTCGTAGCTCGTAGTCGTGTTAAATCAAAGGCGCGTTCTTCTTAAAATGAAGGGTTACTTCTTTTCTTGTTCCTAATTCATATACTCGTGACTATTAATTTGGTGGTTCTTATCTGAGACAAAATATTTATATTTTCATTTGTTAACATAGATTTAATGCGCTTCCATATCGGTATGTTAGTGCTCTCGGTTGTATTTGTTCTGTTCCTCTTCTTCTCTTTTCTTTTTTTGGTTATGCGGTAAAATGTTTAAAAAAAAATTGTTCTTGGCTGAAGTGAGCGACTTAAATATGCTCGTTTGAATTATTTGTAATACTCCTTTTGTGCTTATAAACCTATTACTCTCATTGAATTACCATTTTGTATGAACAACATTGATAAACAAGAAAGAAACTTATTGCATGAGAAACTCTTTTGCTTTTGAATTGTTAAACAGTTTCTGACAGGGAAAAGAAGTGTTAGCTAATGGCTTTTCATTAGTCTTCTGGCACAGTAAATCTGTCGATATGCAGGAGAAAGAAAAAGAGAACTCACTTCTCTTGAAAAACCATTGATGGGTTAATAAAATTGGTCCAATCATTGGATTTAACCAGTACCTAATTTAATTGTTAATTGAAATCAAGTTAAAGCCAATGGTAAGTTGAATATGACATACAGAATATGTTGGAAATATAATGAATAGTTTATGATATAGATCTCTTGACTTGTCTGCTAAGGATATCATCAAAGTTTTTGGAAAATATTATTCTATATTCCTCTAGTATATTTGTTGACAGTCTCATCTCTGTTGTATTAAATATTTGGACATCTAGCTTCAAGTCAGGGTTCTAGGTCGACCATAGTGAAAGTTGTCTGTCTCATCTTCAGTTTAGTTGCACTTGTGCTTTCGCACCAATGTCTCGAAGTCCTGTTTAACTATTTTCACATTTTGTATGTTCATAGATGACATGAATACAGATGAACGTTTCAGCCTAACATAATAGAAGATTGTTATGTTACCTTAAGTTGTAAATCATTTTTTTTATTATAAAATTTCTCCCTTAAGGTTTTCCTTATCAATTACATCAGAGTTAACTTGCAACATAGTTATTTTCACTATCATCCCATCATCCTTTAACATTTTGGTTTAAAATCATTGGGCATGTGTTATTGCTGAAAGGAACTTTGGATGGATATGTATGTCCTGTCTGATGCATTGTCTAAATGGGTGTTTTTTTTTTCAAATTTCTTTGTTTTGTAACAGATAAATCTGTATTTTAATTCTTTATTATGCCACATGCAGGCTCTTTATTTTTGCATTCCTTTTCGAGAGCAATTACTATATTATTATTCAAATAACAAGAATCTGGGAGATGTTGAGGAGAACCTTTTAACATGTTTGGCGGACCTTTTTACTCAGGTAAACAAAATTTTCATTACCAACTTGCAAAATATTATGCCAAATTTACAGAAGCCTTTGATGAGTTTTCTGTTGAATAAATCATGTTGCATTACAAAATTTGAATGCATATTCTTGGTCCATCTTTTTTGGTTTTAACAGAATACTATCAGTGATGGAAAACCATCTAGTTTTAGAAAGGATTTAAAAAAAGTTTATTTTAGGCAAATAAATCAACAAAAAGTCATCAATTAGTTAGTCTAGAAATTCTAAGAGTTGGTTTAAAAATTGAAAAGTTTTTTGGTCTTCCTAGGGACTCCTTTTGTATTAAGTACACTCTTGTATTATGTACACTTATTGACTATTTAGGTGTCCTAGAAGTCACATTGTCTTCCTTAATTGTACTAAGGCTCCTAAACCCCAATAAATAGTGGAGTTTGTCAATGGATCAAATACTTTAGATTTAAATGAAAAGAATTGCATCTTCTCTCTTTTAGTCTCTTTCTCTCCTCTCTAATCTCTAATCTGACTCCTCTTTTTCTCTCCTCTCTAATCTCTAATCTCACTCCTCTCCTTCTCTCCTCTTTAATCTCTAATCTCACTCCTCTTTTATTCTCTCTCTATTTCTCTACCTTGTTCTATATGGTATCAAAGCACATCAAGAAACCTGCCTTGTACCTCATTGGGCCCCAGCTAGCAGCTTCAAACAACAACGGCGTTTCTCACAGATCCTTACACCTTCAACGTCAACCCTTTGCGTGTGGAGTTGGACTTTGGGGTGACTATTCCTACGTAATTGGTGGACCATATAGCCCTTAGTGTCGGGTAAATTTTTGAGGACTTTACTTCTTTTTTTTTTTGTTGGAAAGAAAAAATCATATATTTTATTAGATCATGATTTTTGTTGCTTCTCCCTCCATTTTCTCTTTTTTTTATTTATCACCCTCTCTCTCCCCATTAGCTACAACTACAGTACCACTACAATTTTAACCTTTGAAAGTTGTAATAAAAAAACAAAAAATGAGAAAAAAAAGATTGAGAACTATTTGAAATATTGTATTTCTACTTTGTGCATTGCAACCATTAACAACCTTATTTCTAAAAGGTAATTTGTCGATAGAATTAGAATCATGACTTGATAAGGTGAAAACCAAACTACTCTTGATAAATCCCTAAACCAACAAAGTAAGGTAGATACCCTTAGGACCAAGTTAGCAGATTATGACATGATATTGAACCAGTTATGTGACCAAATGACCTAAGTCTTAAGAGCTCTCCAACACCTTGAAAAACGACCCATGAATGAGGAGGTTGATGAGTCGATTAGGTAAAATATCCATTCTCCAAAATCTATAGCTTCAAATCAAGGAATTTTGCCTACTCTGGAACCCTACTCAAGTGACGAAAACGAACTAGAAATTAAGGATGCTCATGTTAATGTTGTTTGCATTATTCTCTCTAGTGCTAGTGATTTCAATGAATGAAAGAGGACAAGTATCTTCCATACTTTTATCCGAAGCGGGGAAAGAACTTACAAATTGGTTATTGCATGGGGTAGCACTATGAACATAGTCTCAAACTCTACTATCAAGAGACTAAACTAAAGGTAGAGTCACATCCAACCCATTCAAAGTAGCCTAGGTTAACAAAACCACTCTACCCGTGTTCAAGAGATGCTTGGTACCAATCAAAATGGGCAATTACCTAGATGAGATTTACTGTGACGTCCTATCAATGGACGTTACCCACATTCTTTTAGGTCGGCCTTAGTTGTATGACCTTGATGTTACCAATCATAGGAGAGAATACGCGTATGCCTTTCGATACAAAAGCAAAAAACATTATTCAACGACTAGCAAAACTATTAGAAAAGGAAAAAACAAGAACTCCCAAGTCTCTTCCACAAACCCCAACTACCAAGGGACTCCATTTACTGAATCCTAAAGCTTTTAAAATAGGGAGTCTAGATAATAAATTTTGTGTGGCCATCATTACTAGAGAAATTCTTAGCTCTTGCACTATTCTTGACCTAACTCTTGAGGTTAAAACCTGATTAGATGAATTTTCTGATGTCATGCCCTTAGAATTACCTAATGAGCTGCCACCCTTGTGGGAAATCAAATATGTCATTGACTTTTTCTCATAATCGCAACTCCTTAATCTCTCACATTAATGAATCCTAAGAAGACAGTCGAGTTAAACAAACAAGTTAA
Organism: Musa acuminata AAA Group; assembly: GCF_036884655.1. Classification (NCBI taxonomy): domain Eukaryota; kingdom Viridiplantae; phylum Streptophyta; class Magnoliopsida; order Zingiberales; family Musaceae; genus Musa; species Musa acuminata. Next base: position 36,221,804 of record NC_088333.1, on the reverse strand, counting down.
GGAACTTTTAGCTAAAGGCTTTGTACGATATAGCTTCAGTCCTTATGCTGTCCTTGCCTTGTTAACCCCTAAGAAAGGTGGGACATGGAGGATGTGTGTGGATAGTCGAACAATCAACAAAATAACAATTAAATATTGCTTCCCGATTCTTTGACTAAAGGATGTGTTAGACTTTCTTGCTGGATCTGGTTGGTTTTTGAAACTTGACCTGAGAAGCGAATGCCACCAAATTTGTATTAGACTTGGTGACGAATGGAAAACAACATTCAAAACTCAAGATGGTCTATATGAGTGGCTAGTCATGCCTTTTGGTCTTTCTAATGCCCCATGCACTTTTGTATGCTTCATGAACCAAGTTTTACTAACATATATAGGCAAGTTTATTGTTGTATACTTTGATGGCATCTTGATCTTTAGTAAGACCAAGGACAATCATTTAGATTATCTTCAATAGGTTCTTGCAACCCTTTTTGTTGCTAAGTTATATGTCAATTTGAAAAAATGTTCGTTTATACAAACTCATGTCATATTCCTAGGCTTCATCATTTCTGCCCAAGGTGTTGCCACTGATCCAGAAAAGATTTGCATCATTTAAAATAGCTTGAGCCTAAAATCAATGTTTTAAAAAGAGCAAGGCGTGAAGATTCCAAAATGCCTGAGGTACTAAGCACTCGCCTAGGCACCCTTTTGAGCGAAGCGAGGCGTCTGAAATATTAAAATATAAAAAATATATAATACAATTGATAAATATGATTAATGGTGCTAATTATAGAGTATTATATGATAACAATAGTTAACATTTAACAATAATTTTAATATTAGTTAAGGATTAACAATCTACTATTAACATTAGTTAAAGGGGAAGAAAAGAGTCACTAACGGTGGAACATGAGGCCGGAGAGGGCGACGGTGACGGAGTAATTTTGGGGCAACGATGGTGATGACAAAGGAAGTTGCAGACGGTGGCAGTAATGATAGAGAAAGTTTCGGATAGCGACAGCGGCGACAGAGGGAACTATGCGCTGAAGCTAGACCTTCGGATCCATCCGTTGGCAACAAAGGAAGCGTTGGACCTGTGCATTAGTGGCGGAGGCAACGACTGCGCACAAAGGTAGCGACAGGAGCAGAGGTGAGTCAGAGTGGCAAAGTAGGGACTGTGGGTTGGGGTCACACAAGGTAGGGGTTGGGGTTTTACTATTTTATCATATGTTCGATTGTTTTGCTTCAATCGAACACTTTCTTGAGGCACCGGGCGCTTGGGTTTAGGTGAGCACCCAGGCATCGCTTCACTGAAGTGCATTGCTCGATTATTGTGCGAGGCGCTTGGGCCTCGCCTTACCTCACCCGAGTGCCTAGGTAAGTGCTCGAGAGCCTTTTTAAATCACTGCCTAAAACCCTTTTTAAGGTCCAAAATTTCCATGGATTAGTCTTTTTCGATAGAAGATTCATTAAGGGTTTAGTTCTATTATGGCACCAAACACTGACTGCCTAAAGAAAGATGAGGTTTTATGGATCCTGGCCGCCACCAAAGCCTTTGCTGACATCAAAATAAAAATGACCATCTCTCATGTTCTTAGGCACCCTAACTTTAGTAAACACTTTAAAATCACTTGCGATGCCTCCAATATAGGCATAGGAGGAATTCTTAGTAAAGAAGGTCAATATTGTCTTTTTCAGTGAAAAACTTAATGATGCAAAATAACATTATTCTGCCCATGACAATGAATTTTATGAGATTTTGTAATGTTTTAGGTATTGGTGATATTACCTTCTACTGTAAGAGTTTGTCTTGTTGTCTGACCACCAAGCCTTAAGGTACTTAAATACCCAAAAGAAGTTAAATGCTCGACATGCCAAGTGGGTTGAGTTTCTCGACGAATACTCTTTTGTAATTAAGCATTGTTTTGACACTCTAAAATAAAGCCACTGATGCCTTTAGTAGAATTTATGCAATTCTATCTACCATGAGTGTCAAGGTCATAGGATTCGAGCAATTAAAAAAAAAGTATACCCAATGTCCAGACTTTAGCCATATATCGAGAAGTTTAAGACAGAAATTGTTGTGAACATACAGACTTTATTTTTAGGGATGGTGACTTTTTTCGATCTACTAGATTATGTTTCCCCTGATCCTCCCTTCGAGACTTCCTTATTTGGGAAACGCACGTGGGTAGATTAGCAGGTCACATAGGCTGTGACAAGACCATTGTATTAGTGGAGGATAGATTTTACAAGTCTTCCTTAAAGCTAAATGTTGCTCTAGTGGTGTCCTAATGTCGCACCTATCAAATTTTCAAAACTCACAAACATAATACTTGTAGCACCCTGATGAGTCCTACATCGAAAGTGAGAAGACTAAGATTGACTTATAAGGGTTTGATGAATGTACTACTATCAACTTCAGCTTAAGCATTTTGATTAGTGGTTTAGGTCAAACGAAGTTGATGAGTCAGTTAGCTTATCAGGCTGGGTCCGTGACAAATATTAGCCTATACACCCCATTACCCTTTCCACATTCATCATTGCAAGATATGAGTTTAGATTTTGTCTATGGACTTCCCAAAATAGCCTGTGGCTATGACTCTATTTTGGTTTATGTTGATCGATTTTCAAAAATTACCCACTTTATCCCTTGTAACAAGACCAACGAGGTTCTTTTGAGAAGTGGTTAACTTACATAGCTTGCCCTTAACCATGATGTCTGATAGAGATGTGAAATTTGTTAGCTACTTTTGGAAAACTTTGTGGAAACTGTTTGGCACAACATTGAAATTCTCTTCAGCCTTTCACCCCAGACTGATGGTCAAACTGAGGTTGTTAACCATTCCTTTGGAAATCTTCTTACATGTTTACTTAGAGAGAAACTCGGAAATTGGGACCTAACCTTACCCATTGTAGAATTTGCATACAATAACTCGGTCAACCGCTCCACTGGAAAAAACCTATTTCAAACTATCCTCGACTATACCCCTCACATCCCCATTGACCTTGCACCCTTTCCACTTAACTATCGTGCCTCAGAACCAGCCCACACCTTCGCTCAACATATTCATAATTTATATGCTGAAATTCGACGTAAAATTACCCTAAGTAATGAAAATTACAAATTTGCTACTAATGCACATTATAAAAGTCAAAGAGTTTCAAGTTGGCGATTATGTCTTGGTTCGCGTTTGTCCTGAGAAATTCCTTAAAAACTCATCCAAAAAGGTGCATGCCCGAGCCATTAGTCCTTACTCCATTATCCAAAAATTGGGATCTAATGCATATATGCCCAATTTACCTTCCGACTTAAATATTAGTCTAGTTTTCAATGTGGAGGATTTAATTATATATCATGGTACTTTTGAGCCTCCTCTATTTATTGGTGTTCCTGCAAGTGACAATCCTCCCAAAGCATCAATTCTTCTACAACACAAGGATGACATAGAGGTCATTCTTCATGACCGCCTTATTACGCTTGCTACTAGCATTACTTAACACTTCTTATCAAGCTATGTGATCATCCAGCTTTTGATGCCACTTTGATTACTTTGGAGGAACTTCGTGATTTTATACCAGACTTATTGGACCAATACCTTGCCGATCACTCTCTGGGGTTGAGTTCTTTTCCACCAGGGAGAATGATGGTAAACCATCTAACTTTACAAAGGATTTCAGAAAGTTTAGTCTAGACAAAGAAATCAACAAAATATCGTCTATTAGTTAGTCTAGAAATCCTAAGAATTGTGTTGAAAATTGAAAAGTCTTTTGGTCTTTCTTGGGACCCCTTTTGTGTTAAGCACTGTTGTATTAAGTGCACTCATTTACTATTTAGGTGTTCTAGAAGTCATATTGTTTTCATTAATTGTACCAAGGCTCATAAACCCCGGAAACCCCGGAGCTTGTCAATGGATCAAAAATTTTAGATTTGAATAAAAAGAATTGCATCTTCTCTCTTATAGTCTCTTTCTCTCCTCTCTAATCTCATTCCTCTCTCTCTCCTCTTTAATCTCTAATCTCACTCTTTTACTCTCTCTCTATTTCTCTACCTTGTTCTACATCAATCAGTTTTATGGAGGGCCAGTCTAGGCGCTAAGTTAAGATTGCCACTTCACAATCTGGTTGACCAGCATTGGGCGACAAAAAGTCTTTCTACTTTGCAGATGTAAGACTGCTAACGTTGACTCTCCTTAGACATTGCATTGACAGTTCTTCAAGCATTGAGCCACCTTCTCTGTCACTATCAGTTGTATGAATGCTAATATTTTAGTTGAACAACACTGATTATACTAATGGATTTGTAGTTTGGAGAAGTGATTAAATGATGTAAATTATTTTATCAAACTATACTACAAAATATGTGAGAAATTGCATCAAGGAATCTCATTTGTCTGCAGATCTGGCATTTGTGATAAATTTTAGACTATTTACTTATTCAGGCTTCCATCTTCACTGCGATTGATTATGTTGTATTTCTTTACTGCATTTAAACCTGACTACTCTGGTTTTGAAGGAGTGTCATATGAAGGTAGCGCAATGTACAAGAGTAATTGTTGTTATCAACTTATGATGCAACGGCTTCTTATATCTATTAAGTCTTTTGGTCCATCTGGCATTTATCAGTCGAAGATGTTTGAAAGCTTATGCACAAGATCCAAGGGTTCATCATATTGGATTTCCACTTGAGCTTTTCTATGTTTATGAAAGACAACAGAAATTTTTAACCTTATTCCAAGTGGTGAATACATTCCATTCTGTGTTAGTCCAATCAGTAAGAGATCTGCTGCGAGAACATAGATAAGACTTATGAATTAAGTTTTAGCAGTATGATTCTCATGGCTTCTACAGCCTTGAATAACTTCACAGTTGTTAATTATTTCCCATATAGGGGTACACTGTAAAATATGCTTGAAATGAAAATTCAATTACTAGGTGATACATCTAACGGATGGAGTTATTGCCATGTTAAAATAAGAAAATTGCTTTCATGTTTAGGAGAATTTCGGCAGGTGCATCTTGACTCTAAACAGATGGTCTTACTCATCAATTGTCCGCTAGGTTTTAAAGAAAAACAAAGACCTTTTTTGCCTGATCTGGGAGTGTGTTAGTTTCGACACTAGCATTTTAGGCTTCAGCTCCACAACTTGTCATAAATTTCATCTATCTACTGTGCCACTTAATTTTTTCCTTGCCAAACAAAATTTGCATAAAGATGATCATGATGATAGTGTTTGTTGCCAAACAAATAGTATTAGCAACATAGGGACTCATAATAGTTATCGAAGAGCCTAATCTTGGTCATTTTGTCAGAGTATTACTGCTTTAGGTTTATTATATATATGTTATGTTTTATCAGGAACTTATGTCTCAGTTGGTGCTTTGTGCAGATTAGCTCCCAAAAGAAAAAAACTGGTGTTATTGCTCCGAAGCGCTTTGTGCAGAGAGTGAAGAAACAGAATGAGTACTTCCGCAGCTACATGCACCAGGTAATTTAATTTGACTTGATAATTTGTTAATATGGAAACAATAGTTGGATAGTTGGATATCGTAGTTGATTCAGGTCTATATATCCAATCAACAACCTTAGCATGGATGTTTTTTATTCTAGCATACAGAGCACAGATCGTGTTTGATTCTTTATTTTGTATTATCCTAGCCACAGTGAATACAGTTTCATTTGAAGTGAAATTCAAATTGAAGTAAACTAAAGTTGTCAAGATGAATTGCTAATCGTTGCCCTTTTTTTCCTTATCAATTTCATTGTCCAAATGCTCCACGACCAACCAATGCTAGCTATGAACTGTAACATTGTCATTATTGCATCTGTTACTTTAGTTCATTATACAAAATGTTTCTGTTGTTTATTTGATGTGTAGAACAAGCCATCTGTATTGTGTTATTTTTCTCCATGTTATGTCTTCTTTCAGTCAATGGGTCATAAGTTCTATCATCTGGATGGTGTTCGTAGGTAAAATACTCCTTTGAAATGCCATCTCATCCTCCCTATATGAAGTTCTTGAAAGATTTCCTACTATTGTGCTTTGAGTCACCAGTCACCACATTCATATTATATTAAGTTGAAGCACATGGCAGCTCTTATTCTACATCTTTTTGGCATTGTGATTTTGCTGGCTAATCTCATATGAAATGATCTATTGTCCTGTGGCTTTTGTAGGATGCTCATGAGTTTTTGAATTTCTTGCTGAATGAGCTTGCTGATATTCTTGAAAAAGAGTCTGATGCTGCAAAAGATTCCATCGAAACTTCATCACCATCTGAAAAACTTGCCAATGGACCAAACCATTCTTTGCCAAATGGGGTGCCCAAAGAGCCACTTTTGACCTGGGTTCACAAGAACTTTCAGGTGAATCAATTACCCTAACTTGTTACGCGTCTTTTATTAAATGTAACATGCATAATGCTAATTAAGTGATGCTTCTTGTTGCCAACGTAAACTTACATTTGTTGATGGCAGGGCATATTGACCAATGAAACAAGATGCTTACGCTGTGAAACTGTCACTGCAAGGGATGAGACGTTTCTCGATTTGAGCCTTGATATTGAGCAGAACAGTTCTATAACAAGCTGCCTCAAAAACTTCAGTTCAACAGAGACTCTAAATGCCGAGGACAAGTTCTTCTGTGATAAGTGCTGCAGGTGTCTCATCAGTTTATATTGTGGTTCTTAATCTTGTTGCCAGTAAAGTATTTTTTTTTCTGAGGAGAATCATATCACCATGTGCATATCTACACGCATCATAAATTGCATCTCTTTCCTAAACAAGTTTTAATTTTCAGCTAGTTATGATCATGTGTGTAATTCTTAATATGCTTCTTGAACAATTTGGGAAAATGTTAATTATTTCTGCAACTCAGAGGTGACAACTTAAGTCAGTAGTAAGTGCTGTGGTCACAGGCAGGTGGTTCAAATTTTCGAGATCATCGGCACGAATCATGAGCGATATTGTGTTTTACTTGAATAAGTTTCCTTGCTACCTTGTGATGGATCGTCTTTTGCTAACTGTTTCTCAAGTACAAGAGTTTTGTTTCTCTATGCAGTTTGCAGGAAGCACAGAAGAGAATGAAGATCAAGAAGCCACCACATATTCTTGTGATCCACCTCAAACGCTTCAAGTATGTCGAGCAGCTCGGCCGGTACAAGAAGCTATCGTACCGTGTTGTGTTCCCCATGGAGCTGAAACTTAATAACACGGTCGAAGACATAGACTCTGAGTACTCTCTCTTTGCGGTTGTGGTTCATGTGGGGAGCGGTCCCAACCATGGTCACTATGTTAGCCTTGTCAAAAGCCACAACCACTGGTTGTTATTTGATGATGAAAACGTGGAGATGATCGATGAATCGATGGTGCAGACATTCTTTGGTTCCTCTCAGGAGTATTCTGGCAACACAGATAACGGGTACATCTTATTCTATGAGAGTCTTGGTGGAAAGAGCTAAAAAAACCTTGCTCGTTACTTCTGGCCTTTATTCCTTCTTGTCACCTCTTCCAAATTCATACATACTCCATGTAACACGATCAGAAGCTCTTGGGCTTCTGTGAGACGAATGAGAAGATGTCATACTTTGGATGGGTGCAGTGTACAGTGGATGGTGGAAGCATACAGTCCTTTTGTTTAAGAATAAATTAAAATTTACGTGGCTGATAAGAACTTTGGGGATCATTTTATAAACAGAAAGTGCAATTCTCCCACTATATGCACTGAGTAGCGCCAGGATTTACATGGTGGAAGAATTTAATGATTTTTTTTCAGAGAGTTTCTATCTCCAGGGTAATTGCAGGGAGGCAAAGTCCATGTTGAAAGCTTGTAAAAGCGTTCATGATTCAGGAATGAGGGGGGTAAGGAATCTGTATATATAATGTTCGAGGCCTAGCTTCAACTAGCAAACTTTGCTGGGACGGAGCTGATAAGCAAATGATGACAACAAATTGTTTTAGATGTTGAATTATTATTTTTCCCTAAAACAAACTTCCTTTAGTATGTATTTCAATTGGCGTTGACCTCCTCGACCTAAATTAGAGAATTTAAGTGAATTTTTTGGTGAAACATTTTGCCTTGTTCTCAAATTATCCTTTCCTTTTCGTCTTTTCATGCCCCATAACGTCTTCTTTTTCACTCACATACAGTGTTTCTAAGCTGAGGCATCGAAACAGGAACATACGGTGTAGTTTATTCCAACTTCTTGGTTTTTTCTTAATGTGAAACATTAATTATATAACAGGAGACAATTCTTTGACCGAGATCTCTTCTTCTTCTTTTTGTTTTCTTAAGAAAAGAAGTCAGATGCTCTCAAAATTTCATGATTTATAATACCCTTACAATTTAATTGTCGTATATATACAAAGACAAAGACATAAAATCATTGGCAATTCCATTAAAGACCAAAAATATTCTGATTTCTCATCGATCGATGATACAATTTCTGGGTTGATGTGACAATTCCACGTTTGGTATCGTCAGTCATTGATACCAACATGTGAACTGGTTACGCATGATAAGGTACCTGATGGAGCCAGCTGGGTATGAGTAGGTAGCTTGTGGCCCTTTTTTTCCAGCTACAAATTTGTTGGTAGTTGAGAGAGAATGGAGACTTTTAATTATGTATTATTTTTTTTGTTGCATTTTTCAAAATGAATAATATGGATTTCCATTTTATTTGGCAATTCTGAAGTAAAGATATTTTGCATCTTCATTTGAGTTCATTTCTAGATTTATAATATACATAACTTTTATAGTTTGTCAGATAAAATAAGCAAAAGAAATGCAGCAAATAGGTTTGAGAAATGCATCAAATGCTACCTGATTGATATGTGCTGCATTTCATGCCCATCACATCTGGTCAATCATACATTGTCATGCTCATTGCATGACCTAATCTCTTACATAATAGTGTCCTTTTGTTTGCATCTAATCTCTCTCCTTAATGTATTTTTAACACCAACATCGAATCACGTGGGAACTGTCATTGCATACCATTGTTGACTTCTCTCAAATCAAAAGGTATCATCGTAATATCATTACAACATTTTCTTTATCTGTATTGTCATACCACATTACATTGAGCCAGGAAAACACATCATGCATAATCCAAGTCAACGAGTGCTTAAAGTCATTCCCAATGTCAATACGTGCCTGGGAATTGCCTTCTTCCCTCTCCCTTTGTGTTCTCATGTGCAAACGAGGTCTGCTTACCCACTGCAACCCACAACATACAAGACACTGGTGATGTCCACACACGGTTCCTTTGACGCACCACCAGCCTTGCTATTATCTTATACCAACGTGTTCCTCGTTCTCCCGTTCTGCTGCCCACCATATATGTACGTACTGTCTCCGAGGCCGTCGACATCACAGGACACGTCGAGCTGCTACGGCCGAAACCAGAGATGGCTTTGGGACCTCAACTCGTTCCGCAAGCCGCACGGCAGCAGGGAGAGGGAGAGGGAGAGGCGACGACGTTGATGTTGGTCCCGGGTGCCAGAGTAGGCCGGCCTATCGACCTGTCGGCTTGGAACGACGAGGAGAGGATGAAGAAGGAGCTGGTGGCTTGGGCGAAGGCGGTGGCCGCCATGGCGATCCGCTCGTTCCAGCATATGCACAGCGAGGACTGTGGGAGAACGTAGATCGATCGTATCACGAAGACACTCCTCCTTTTTTCCCTGTGTGGCGCTCGAGACTCCCACTGCTGCTTTCCCAGTGTTTTCGTCAGCGGCATGCATGGTTTCGGAGGAAGGAGACTGCAGATATCTGTTGCTTGTGTTGTAGATCCATTTTTTCGAGCTGCGTTTTGTATTGGAACGGAATGATATCTACAGAGATTACGATTTCGAGTCCAGACATGAAGTCTCAGTGCATAAATAGCCTCAACTGACCGATCTTTAATTTCTTTTCATCTTCACTTCGTAGAGTCGTTCATTTACATGCATCAGACAGACATCCAATGAGAAACACAGAGAAGAAAGCACAGCAATTATATTCGTCCGAACATAAACAATGGATGAAAGAACAATTTAATTTGGTATTATAGGTCAGAATGATCTTATACAAGTTTTCAGGTTGCTAGAATCTTGTGCCAGAATTGAACGACGACAAATGTTTCTTCTTTGTTTCTTCCAAGTGAAGAACAAGTATTGCTCTTTGTATTGCGGACAGATTCATCCTCAACAGGAATTTACCAAGTCTTTTCAATCCTAAATAAATGACTGTGGTTTCCTTCTAAGTCGATTCCCTTCGAAGGGAGAGAAGAATTTTAGAATCAAAAAATATTTAGAGATCAATAATCATTAGCATATCTATAATATTAAATCTTGCTTAGAAACTAAATCCTTTACGACGCGATCAATTATAATATTAAATTATCCCCACTCAAGCATAGATTTTTGTATTAATCCTGAAGAATTTATATTAATTTTTGATTTCTTCCAGAAATCATAAAGAATATCATCTCTAGAAACTTAGTGATTCCTTTTTCTAATTACTTTAGAGAAACCCAAAAGCATTAAAGGTATTCCTCACATTTTGTCTTCTCCCATCACCAAACATAAAGATATCTATAAAATAATTAAATCCTAATTGTTAGGATTTATTTTCTTCACAAGAATTTTTTCTTATATTTATATTCCTTATCCAATGAGACACTGAATTTAGAAATCTCAAAATACTTATCAATTTCAATAAATTATAATATATCAAGTCTTAAAAATTTTAAGATGATTTTCCTAGAAAAGATGCTCCTTTTGAGTTTCTTCCAAAACAGTAATTTAAAAAAGAAATCTAAAATACCTCTCATCAAATTTTCAATTAATAATATTTATAGTATCTTTATTGAGGTATTAAAAATATTAAAAATATCATGAAAAACATTATAAGTGAGATTCTTACATTGTCATTAGTCGTAGATTATTATGATATTATATTTATAGATTTATAGTTGGTTTGATTGAAGTTAGGTATCTATTTGAGGATGTTCAAATCATTATAACAAGCTAATTCTTTATTTTTATTTTGATAAAATTATTTCTAAACTATTATAAATATTTATTTAAAAAAATTTATAATATATTTTAATTTTATTTAATTTATTTACTATATTTTCAAGTAGGTTTTACAATTTTTATTTTTTGATGATCAAAATAGAAAACAATCATTACCCTTTTTTTTTTTAAGGAACCATTTGAGTATTTTTTGAATTAAAGTATACAGTGATCTTTTCTAAAGAAATCGTTTCAAATTTTATTACTGTACTAATTAAAGCACTCAAAAACATAAATTTACTGAATAAATATCTCCTTTTACTCATCTGGTTGAAGTTTTCGAGGGCAGGAAAGCACGTTATAAATCAAATAATGTTACATTTGATAGAGTCAATTGAATCCCACATCGATTGAGGAGTGGGGGAACCAAGAGCTCGTAAGACAGCCGTGGCTCCAAAAAGACAAAACCAAGTGATCCCTATCAACATTCATGCGTTGACTTTTGTGGAATATCCGTTGACTAAATGGAGTGGACTTGTTTGATCGTCGAAGTGCGGTAACCATTTCTGACCTTCTCAGATATCGTCGTCGAGAGATCCACAACGACGAGTTGGAGCCGTAGCTGTTGCCGCTGCTCTTCGTCTCCTCTCCTCCCTCTTTTTCTCCCACCTGTTTCGTGTTTGAATAAATTATAATTTAGGCATTAGGAAAAGAAAAAAAAAATCTTGAAATATAAATTAAGGCTCGCATTTAAACAAGAAATTAGGCACTCGAAAAAGAAAAAAGAAATCCTAAAATAGAAATTAGGGCTCGCGCTCTTCTCGCGTTCTGCCGCCGCCGCGTTGCTGCTTCTTCTTCTTCTTCCCAGGTATTCTTCTCCTCCTCTTCTTCTTTCTTCCTTCTTCCTTCTCCTCCTCTTTAGCTCCCCTCTCCTTCGTCCACCGCCCCTTCCTTTTCTCTCCCTTTTAGGCACTTTATGAGCCCTCTTGTGACTTCTAAAACAGTAAAAGCTTAAGATGCTTGATCTAAGGCATAGTTATAGTCTGTGATTTCACTTCGTGTTATTCATTAATGTTGGACTTGTGCTCTTTTCTTCTTTTCATCAAACCATGTGAATTGCCATTGCTATATTTCCATCCATGCATTTTTTCTGCTTGATTTCTTCTTTTGTTTTCCTATTTTTTTTCCATTTTAAGTAGAATTACGTGTTCCTGGTTCTAAATCCTTGTGTTTGTATAATTCCGATCCCGACATAGCGACGGCGGTTGAAAGACTGGTTAGATGAAATGAGTGCTTAACCATGTAACTATCAATCCAAGTTCATGAAAGCAAACAAGAGTGGAACAGTATACGCAGCCTTACCATTCCAAACAGAGAGGCTTTTTCTGTACTTTTAATTTATAGAAAAAAGAAAAGAAAATATTTTGGCTTTTTAGCTTCTTCTAAATCAATGTTTTTTTACTACAGGATGGCAACATACAATGAGGAATACTCACAGATTGGTGTGTCTCGAGAGGTACACGAGAGATCGCTCCTTTACGTACATGTTTCTTCCTTGTTCTAAGAGGCCTATGTCAAGCTACTGATAATGCATTTTGCGACAGGAAAAAGACAAGTTGGTTGGAGAAGTGATCCGCTTTGTACTTTTCAAGACTCACCAAAACTCTGGATGCCCTATAAAGAGGGAAGAATTGACACAACTAATAACAAAAAATTACCGTCAGCGCTCCCTTCCGGCCCTTGTCATAAACGAAGCCAGAGAAAAAATCTCAAACATTTTTGGGTATGAGATGAAAGAATTGCAGCGTTCCCGTCCTGCCTCGAACAAGCAGGGCCGTGCTCCTCAACAAAGTGTGTCTCCTTTTATGTTTCTAATATCTTCTGTTTTGTGTCCTGTTAGACTTCGTTTCATTTGTAGCCTTAAATGTGTCGAAGTATGCTATTATATCTGGCATGTTGCAAGTCTTGCTGAATGATGATATCATACAATACCAAATGTATTCAGATGTCTAGTCAAGAAATCCCTAGGTGGTCACCACCTTCACATAGACTAAACTATGGGAGAATTATTTAGGTCAAAATAACTGGACATCACCTTCACAAGGATTCTAATCAGGACTTCCCCAAGGTGAAAAATAAGCAACCATTTACCAAGCTAGGAATTCATTGGTTTTTTATATGAATAATTTTATATCCTTTAGACCTAATTCAGGAATGCTGTCTTTGTACTCTTTTAGACAGCTAACATATGCAATATTTATAGGTGCCGTTGAAGCAAAATCATATATTGTTTTGAGTCAGCTGCCAGCTGATATTTATAGTAAATATATTGAGGATAAAAAGACTTCACACATGACTGGCTTCACTTTTGTCGTCATCAGCATCGTACATCTCGCAGGAGGTAAAATCTCGGAAGGTATATTATGTTAAAATTCTATTCCAATGTGATTTTTTTTTCCGTATTCCTGTTAGCTGATATCTTCTAAACCGTCATAGAGAATCTCTGGCATCATTTGAGGAGGCTGGGTTTAAACGAGAGTGATGAAAACAATGCCGTCTTTGGTAACACTAAGCAAACACTTGAGATGCTTGTACATCAAAGGTAAAGGCATAAAATAATTCTATCCATTCCATACAACACTACACTTTTCATCCTTGCATTTCTATCTTTTGGTCATGCTTCCTTGTAGGTACCTGCAAAAGGAGAAAGTTAATGGTCCTGAAGGCAATATCATCATGTATGAACTTGCAGAAAGAGCTTTGGATGAATCTATTGCAGAAAAGTTAAAAGATTACATTGGCCAGGTACAGAAATTTGGAACCATAAATCCTTAGAGCTTATCATGAATAACTAATTTGGTGGTGTTTTGAAAGGCAACTATTGTAATATATAAACATTATTTTGGAATTAACAGTTTAAACAACATCTACTTACCAGTTTGTTTTTCGTAATTGTTGTCAATGCAGGTTGTTAGTAATGATACCGCTGCTGAGGCTGATTAATATGGCTGAATGATAATCGTCCAGCAAGCTCAGGTAGACACTTGATAATTTACTTTGCCAACCATTTTCCATGCATAATTTTGTTTAGTGTTTTGAATAAAACCATCATTTTGCTTTGCTGACAGCTGTCTCAAATATGTTACGAGCAAGCTCTTTGCAACAGAAGTCAAATCATTTACTTCAAGATGTTTTATTTAGGCCTTCGCTTTCCCTATTTAGATTGTTCGTGAGCATGTAATTTGCATATCCGGTAAAAGGATATTGCAAACTCTTTGATAAACATTTGCACCTCCTGCTATACATATTAGTTTTCTGGTACCCACTTTGCTCCATATTATTTTTTTCCTACATGGTGACATGCTCGGCGTTTGGCAATATTTGATTTATTTGAAAAGGAATCACATTTATATTGTTCATATAAATCTCAAGAAGTTCATGTTCCACTCTCTAGAAGTCTGAAGCTTATGGAGGATAATCTGTCGTGGGAGTCGATGGAGCACAGATATCTTAGACCTACAGGCGGTAAATTTTGATAAGGATATTCTAGTCTTCTCAGCATGCAGGGTATGATTCCATCAAATTGACACAGAATATATAAGCTATGTTATGGAAAACTATCCACAAATAGGATACATCAGGTCTTTCCACTTCTGTAAGCAATCTGCTGTCTTCATTGATTAAAATTTAGAGTTGTTTCTGATGGTGCCTGAGAAATACATAGGAGCATCTGCAATGCATCCAAAGATCACTTTTGTAATCTGACAGTGCAAGCACTCTTTTTTCGTTATTTGAAACTTGGAAGTAGTTTGATCTTTTGGCAACAAAAGAATTAACATATTAATCATGATTAGCAAGTTTCCAAGTAAACCTCTACTAACATTTCTCTCGCATTTTTTACTTGTGTGATGCAGGCCGACTGACAGGAACGATCTCAATGGCAAAGTTATTAGCCATTTTGATGATATAAACCTGAATCCTTGATCAAGCTTCTATGTTCCACCAGTTTGATGTCCAACATTTTGCACCTCCTTTTGCCAAATTCAGCCGGCAACTCCATTAATCCAAATTGCTGCAGCTGACTTGTGATTACTTCTGACCGTGGGAGGATGACTTTTCCGTTTGGGAAATCTGATGAAGCAGATGAAAACTGTAATTGTTGCACTCAGTGGTCTCCTTATAAGGAGAATGCTGCAACAACTAATGCCAACCCAGAAAGAGTTGGAAGGTTATCTGATTACACTCCTTTGTCCTTTCTGTAATCATTATTATTATTATTATTATTATTATTATTATTATTATTATTAAAGAATAAATGATGAAGATAGAATTTAAATTAAGATCTTATTATAAACTATCAAAATCTTTATAATTGACACCTACTTCTCAACCTTTGCATTTCTGATTCTGATTCGGCTCGTGGATAAGGCTGATCAAATCATCAACACCATGATAAATTCCTAGTATGAAGTTTGTGGAAATGTTGAAATGATGCAACACTATTTACCATTGGATTTGAGAGCACATCACCCATTCCAAATCCAAGTAAGAGTCGACGAGGATTCCCTCTGAGTTTGCTAGTCTGCTAACATGAGATATTGTAGTCCTATTTGATGAATAAATAATACATTACGATATGACAACAGTCACTCGATTCGATTATGCAGGCGTAGTATCTCCGCTGTCATAACCCCACGGGGCCCTTTATTACCATAGCAGACATCAAAACATTTCCATGTAAGCTGAAAAGCTCTTAAAACATACCACGGACATCAAGCTTCTATAACATATAACAGGACATATGGTGAACATATGAGCTTCTAATTCAACTGGCAAAATAGTGAACCAGATTTGAAAATATAATCTTTTCTTTTTTACCATTTCTGAAAAAATGACTAACACCGTAGATGTTCTTTTAAGGAACCTACCTAGATCAAGACATGGGGTACATTACAATAGATCACTTGTACTGGCTTTTTTATCATAGTCGGTGAAAAGAAGGACAGTAACTTTGCTTTGCTTTGCTCTGCTCTTCTGGTAAGGAAGTCGGTATTCAACTGTTGCTCAGAACACTGAGATGACCTGAAATTTTCGCTTTGCATGCAGGACAAATGAAGCCAAGCGTATCAGATTCTTCTTCGGCATTCGTAGCTACATGGCTGAATTCTCTGCTGCACCACACACAAACAGATGTCAGCTCGAATGCATTGCTCTGCAACGAAATATTCCACCCTAACTGAACACTGTCATTGTCGAGTTCGGTCACGTAACTCAATCCAATGGTTGGCTCACATACGGAGATAGAATCTTGACCATTCAATTGAACATACTCAGAAGATTCAACTGCGTCCAATGTCAGATGATCAAAACCAGACAGCTTATCCTTCTGGCTAACAGCGATGGCATTGTCTTCATACTGCTGCAAAAATGGCACGTCTCTATATAAATAGAACAATAGAAAAGCTATAGTTGACAGAGAAGTAAAGACAAGGAGGCAAGTGGAGAACATGATTTTTATAATTTTACTATTCTGTTTTGATTAAACACTTGTGCTTATGAAAGAGGACAGAACTTCTATTAACATCAGTCGCCGACCATTGAGAACAACATATACTAACATATCCAAGAAGTCGCATAGGTCACCTCAACTGTTAAAAAATCATCCTTAGGACAGATAATCAATTCGATCAGGTCGTGATGAGCCCCACAAATACCAAGACGTGATTCAACAGTTGAATATATTAAATTGGAAAATAATTACTATATGCAAATTATGGATAGCACTCCCCTTACCTTATTCTGAAAGACTAGCAGCAAACAAGAGAGGCGTGCATCATGTGATATATGCAGGATTCCAAGTTGAACACTGTGTCATAATGGCAATGCAACATAGGACAGAACATTGCATACAGAAGTGCATGATTAATGATTTCTAACATTTAATTCTCTGCTACTTATTGAATTTCTTAAAAACATGGTCAGAATGGGAAGGTAAGTAATCTCATGACTTTAGTTAAGAGAGCTTCTTCTATCTTGCTTCTGAGCCAACCTAAATCTTTCTCATTTTGTTCATAGCATTTGTGTTGGTGTTCTATTCTAGTGTTACAGAAATTTGTGGTGTATGTTTTGTCTTTTCCAAAATGTATCAAGTATGCCAATAATCTAACCTAAAGAATATATTGAATGATGGTAAAAGCCACAATCAACATTAAGTACAATGATGTGGTTTTGAAAGAACAGTACAAGGTTCCAGGATCTTGCAGATACATAATTAAATGTAAACTCTGGTAAATAGAGCACAGCAAGAGCCAAGTAACTTCCTTTCTTCTAAGGTTACTTATTCCACTCTAGGTAAGTACCATCACATAGACTTGGTAGCAATTTTTACCTGATCAGGGATCATACCAACAATAGGGATATCAGAAGAAGGTAGCCACGGAGAACCGAGATTGACATCAACCTCCAAAGAATTTCCTTTGGTACCCTGAGCAGCATCACATGTAACTACCCCTTCATCTCCATCACTTGAGCCATTAAAACACCTATGCAGCTCAACACCAGGTACATTCATCTTACCAAGCACAGATTCGTTCATGTCGATATCAAACATACAGTCTCTGTTTCTTTCAGCACCGCTAGTGTGTCCACCAACATATGGTAAATTGATACAATTGGCATTGAGTTGCATGGATAGAATGCTTTCAGAAACAATATCTTCACTACAAAATGAACCAGAACTGGCCAAGTCAATTTTTCTGTTAGATTTATCCATTTCGACAAGGACATTCTCTTCCATGTTGCTAGTAAAAGTATCATCAACACCAATTCCAATGACATAACTGGAATTATTACCTGACAGATTAATCAAATGGTTTTCTGGGTCTAACTTCTGCTCTATGTCATTATTTTCAATCTCTGAAATGGCCGCACAAGAAGATCCATCTAGCTCATTAGAATTTTCAAGGACAACATTATCCATATTGATGAAAGCTGTGGAGATTGACTTGATGGAATCATTGCCATGTATGCTCAGGCTGTTATTAGTCTCAACAATTTCATCTGGTTCATAGCCAGTCACATTACAATCACTAATGGTGCATTCAATGGACATGCTTTTGGGGAAAAATTGTTCCACTTCAGTACCCATTCCACAGGGTGTGTTAGTCATATCAAGAGGTGCAATAGATGTCATATCCAAGCATGGGCTACAATGGACGTCTTTGGCAGTATTACGAACTATTTCAGAGTTATAACCATTGGTACCATGATAATCAACCTGGACACTATTAGGCTCAATGTTCTTGGAATTCCTTGTATCGACATTCTTGAACTCAGTAGCTTCACCTTTCTTGGCATCACTGACTTTGATGTTTTT
The DNA here is from genome assembly GCF_036884655.1 of Musa acuminata AAA Group. NCBI lineage: Eukaryota > Viridiplantae > Streptophyta > Magnoliopsida > Zingiberales > Musaceae > Musa > Musa acuminata. Next base: position 36,203,454 of record NC_088333.1, on the reverse strand, counting down.
AACATTGCTAGCCTCAGTAGTTTCTTTAGGTTTGTGAAAACAATTATCAACCTGATCATCAGCAGATGTCGTAGAGGTTTCTTGAGCAATCTTCACATGAGTAACATTAACAACAGGTAGCACTACAGCATCCACACTGCTTGTGCATGAACTAAATTGTTCATCTGTGATATTGCTAGCATGAGCAGTCTCTTTAGGATTGGAATGATCAACACTGCGATGATTAACAGGGACATCAACAATTCTGCTTCTAAAGGGTATTTTAGTAGTTAAAGTTCCCATACAATCATGATCAGTTTCATGATTCGCCCTTGAATGCTGCAAACTTGTAGAAGCAAGATGAAGTTCAGCAACAGATTTTAGGGTAGAATTCTCCTCCTTTATTTCAGCCAGAGAGAGCTCATACGGTACTGCAGCTAATGGAGCTGGGTTGTAGAGTTCTCTTGAGCCAACCTCATCTGGTAGTGCTTCAGAAGTCGGACCTTGACACCTCGCATGAACTCCAACATGGCCATTGTAGCAATCTCTTTCAGTAAACATCTTGTGACAAAATTGGCATTCAAAGTTTCCATCTTTTACCATGACACTCTCATCAATTAATTTACCAAGTTTCCGTCGCTTTGCACTCCTTTGCTGGGACGACAACTGTTGCTGCATTTTAACATGCTTATCACCAGCAACATTTGATTTGTAACACAGTAACACTATAGAAGTTCAAGGATTTCAGCCAATACCTGGTTCTCAGAATTATACAACACAATTTGCTTCTCACAGTCAGCAGGTGAAGGGGAGAAAGATACAACTGTAGAGCAACTAGGTATGTCATTTGCATAATTATCTTGAACAGAAGGACCTGCAGCCTGTTCCATATCCTATTATCAAATACGAGTAGATGCACTAGCACAATTTAATTAGATGTCCATATCACACTTACATAGTCAGTTTTTAACTTTTCGATCCTTGGTGTACTTGCATTATTCTCAATAGGAGCTAGTAGCAGAGCATTTGGATCCCCAAGAAGAGCGAGTATATATGAAGATACATCTTTGCAGGAAACAAAATGTTTTCCACATGGGCTGGGAAACAGGGAAAAAAAGAAGTGCAAAACTATAAATACTGCATGAATGCTACGGAGCTAAAGCCAATAGGTTATGTGTTACCATTGTACCCAATCAACATCATAAACTTATTGGTAAATGACAAAACATACAGAACAAATATAATAAGCAAATGAACCCTGCAGGAGAGATATTCATCCATTTTCTACATGCGCAACCAATTGACAAAATGCTAGCAGAGTAAGCTAAAGTTCATATCTAATATGAAAAAGGTTATAACACAAGATTCTTTCGGTGTAGTCAAATGACTAAAAAAAGCTTGATAGGAAATTCAAGGCAAGTTTCTCTTTTTTTCTCACAACTGACATTAACAGTCCAGAAGCACAACAATTCTTATGCAGAAATAAAATAACTTGTTATGTAGATTTAGGCCATGATCCCCAATCTGTACTTTTATAAATGACTAGAAGAAATTTATGTTAATATTTATATATGTACCACAACATTAACCAGACTAGTTTATTACGTTAAGGCATCTTTGTAAACCACTAATGATGATGGCTATATGCTACTTGTTTTCTCTTGAATTCTTTGTGCTCTTCCTCAATTTTCTACCAATCTGTGCTAAATATACATAGTATATGGCAAAACAAGGGCCAAGAGGAGAAGGGGATAACATTTAGATGGCCTATCCAAGCTGATTTCTATGGTTGGCCAATGTAGACCAATGTGATTCTTCAAATGAGTTGAAGAAAATCAATTTAAGTTGCAGGAAAGGCAATTATAATCAACTGCTTTTCAAACCCCTATAAATAAGTTTCTTAGGGCCACTGCAAGAAATTTTCGTTGTGGATATAGAATCAAAAGTCATATAACTTTGTATAATCCCCAGTTCTTATCCCACTACCTTGACATTCATCATAAGTTATTAAAGTGCCTTTTGCATTCTTCATCCCCCCACCCCCACCATTAAAAAGATGTTCAAACACTTTCATCAAGTTTCATGTTTAGACAACCTCATACAAACATTGCAAAGCATTTTTGCATTACAAATTATCAAGTTAAAAATACATATGTATCTCACTCTGACACAGCAAATCTTTTTTTGCAAAATCTGATCCGCAAAGGCATCATCCAATGACATAATTTGGTTGCCATAAGCAAATGATACCCAACGATAAGTATATTTCACAAGTAATTACTTAAATCATTCATCTCCATGGTTTTCCACAGGGAACAAACAAAGAAGGTAAAGTGAGGAGGCAAACCTAATGTATCGCCGGCAATACACCCAAACATCACCGTCCTTCCTCTTGAGACCAAGCAGCAGCTTCCATCCTCTTGGCAAGTGATCCCCAAACCCCGAAGCATCCACGATCCTCCTCCTCCGCCTCCGGCTTGCCCACTGACCATCCAATCCACTCATGAAGCTCAGAAGCTGTTCCTCCGTCGTCAACCCTACCGTCCTCCGCCTAAGCTCCTCGGAAAATGGATCCACCTTCTGCCCTAATGCAATTAGATCAACAGTCTGACCATTTCTATTCAAGACCTCCCGATCCCCATCCTCAACCACAACCAATGCCAACTCCGCCCTCCCAGGCTCCTGCAGGCCGTTTCCATTTGTTTGATTAGGAATTGCCTGGGCTGGGGTGGAGTAAGATATGTTTAGGGTTTGGGAAGCGTTCTCCTCCCGAGCGAAGAGCTGGCGGAGGTAGAAAACGATCTGGAGGTTCTCGCGGCGACCAGGATCGTCATCGTTAGCGTTGCTAGCTTGGGGGAGAGATGAATCGATGGGGACGGCGGCGGAGGAGGAGGAAGGGGACGGGGAAAAGAGGCCTCGGGGGCGGCGGCTGGCGACGGTGGAGGGGGCGGCGGGGTCGGGCTTGTGGGGGCCGAGGCGGAGGCGTGAGTAGGTCTGCTTGCGGCTTCCGGCACTCTCATTGAAGACAGAGCGGTCGATTTTGGGGACGACGACGTCGTCGCAGCGGCGGAGGTCAAAGGCGTTGGGACATGAGAGGGAGAGGGAGTTGATCTCCACCTGGGAGAGTAGGCGGAGGTCCACCACCGGGATCACCTCCGACGCTGGCGCCGCCATGGGAGGGGAACGATCAAGCCTGTGCGAGAGAAATCAGTTGCATTTTTTGTTTCAAGAATATGTTCTAATAATGTCGCAATTGGCACCGAAAGGCCAAACGAAAAGATTAGCACACTATACCATATATATATATATATATATATATATATATATATGGCGATTTTGCTAAAAAATACCTGTGATTTTGAATATTGCCCAAACAGTATCCCCTCTTTTGAATTTTCTTAAAAGTATTCCTAATTCAAAAATTACACAAACCATCGCTTCTCCCTTACTGCCCCCTCCCCAACAGTTGTCGTCACCTCTGTCATATCGCAATCACCTACGTTGTTCATTATCGTTGCCTTTTGCTCCCACCATGAGGTCTTGCTGTCGATGGAGAGAGAGGAGGAGGGGAAGGAGAGGAGAGGGCAGACAGGGGGAAGAAAAAGGAGAGGAGGAGAGGGTGGGCGGTGGCACAAAAGGAGAAGAGAGGAGGAGAGGGAGAGCAGCAGGAAAGAAGAGGAAAGGAGGAGAAGGAGAGGACCAGCGACGGGGAAGGAAGGGAGAGGAGGAGAATGAGAGGGTGGGCGATAGGAAAGAAGCGGGGCGAGGGAGGAGAAGAGGGGAGGAGGAGAGAGGAGGCGGTGGTGGAATGGAGAAGGACAGGCTACTGTTTGGATAGTCTTTGAATTAGGAATACTATTGAATTGAATATATATATATATATATATATATATATATATATATATATATATATATATATATATATATATATATATATATATATATATATATATATTGCAGTACTTGACAACCGTTTAAATAACTGTAAATAACATTGACATCTTTAAAATATAAATATAATAGTATAAATATTAACTTATTTAAATATTTAATATTACAAGTTTCTAAACTGCCTTACCGTTTATCGTTCGTAAAAAAACAAAAACAAAAAATACAATCATTCATGAATGACGATGACTTACCCGGGAAGGCACAAGGAAAGTCTTCTCATGTTCTCGACTATTCCAAAGGGAGAATTCCTTTGCCCTTATGCTTCCCCGTTAGAATGAGTTCCTCGCGAATGCTATCTACGACAAGACATTTCTCCTCCAAGGTGGCATGACAACTTCGATGAGAGCTTTGAGGAGTTCAACGCCAACATTATCATCCTCTTCCAGATATCCATCAGGTACTGTTAGGATCATTTTATTTTATGTGCATTTATTAAATCTATTTAGTTCAGTTAAAATCGAAACTCTATAAATAAGGATATACTTGTTTCTTTTCAATTATCTATGAAAAATATTATATACTTGTTTCTTTTCAATTATCTATGAAAAATATTATTCAATTTTTAACAAATCTAAGGAGACCGATCCTCTCGAAGTGATCATCCTATTTTCTTTTATTTCCTTTATGATAAATCTTAGGGTCTTAAGGCTTCCCTAGATCATCTCCAATCGTGCCATTGACACATGCATGCTTATTTTCAAGACAAATGTTACTCAAGATCACCGAGTGACACAATAATCCCCAGTGACGCAATACCACAACGAGGACTGAATTGATGAACACTATCACAAAGCTATAGAACTCTGTCCCTGCAAAACCTTCATGGCTTGAACCATTCAATGTCACAAAAAATTCAGATTCAAGAACTAATTGATGGATGTTGCAATAGCAAATTTATATCTTTTAAGTTTAACAACATAATGGAATACATATCATAAAGCGCATTGAGTGCAAGTGGCAAAAGTCTCAAGGACTCTTGAAACTGTGTGGTTAATTGCAATAGCCTTGTTGTGCCTAAAACATGCAAAACTCAGCCATTAGTGGAACAGGAGTCAGTTTTGCTTAATCCACAGTAATCTGCTGCTTCAACGCTCCAGGCATCTCCATTATCCTATTAGGAAGCAATGTCTTCATCAACTGCATCATAATCCTTCATACTTCCAGTGCTCAAGTTCTCCACTTCATCAATTTCGATATCGGCAACCTCATGTTGTTCGGACAAAGTGCTTGGCCAGCTTCCAAAACGCACTGCGAGTCTTTCAAGAAGTTCTTGACCATCGGCCGGGGAGAGCAAGATGCTCAGGTTTGTCTTGCCTTTCCAGCAAATTGTAGCAATCGTCGAGGCATCTACCACAATGTCATCGGTAGTTTGATCGCCTGTAACCAGAGGATGCCATAGTAGTATAAGACTGGGGTGGGGGGGGGGGGGGGGGCATGTCCAGGAACAAGAATAGAAGATCAGTTCATTAAAGGATTACCTTCTTTCAGAATTATGACACAGCACCCTGATATCAAACTTGATACCTTGTCACCAAAACCAGCATCTACAAAATCTGCAAATTTTATGGTCCGGTACTGTAGAAGGTGCTGGAAGTCAGCTAAAGATGCACATAAGATCTGTTTGCTGATATATGGGAGCAGCAACGGCAATCCTTCTGATGACAACCGGAAAGAACAAGGTGATGATGCATCATTTAACTTTTGTCGCTCCTGTATTGGTGGGTAAGACAGAAAACCATGTAACATATGCTATAAGCATTACAAGGAACTTTAACATTAATACTTGATCAAACTAATGAAGCAAATATGTACATGTAGCAAATTTACTCGTGAGCTTATACTTTATTCTCAACACTAATGCGTTGCCCCTGTTGGACCTACTCTCTAGATAGAGGAACTAGACTAATTACTGGAGCTCAGATCAGGATTAAGTTGGATGGAACAAAGAGATCAGGATTAAGTTGGCTTCATAGCTTCTCTATCAGATAGCAGCTACATGTGCATGTTAACACAAACTAATGGTGATATAAGAATAGTCACAGACTAAACTGAACTCATACAAAGAAAGCCAAAACTCTTTCTAACCAAGAAACCAGTACCAGGGCAAACACACTGCACTATAACGTGGTACAAAAAAATCATAAACATGAAGAAAGAATCATCTTCAAAATGACACACTGTGGCAAATTTATGCAGGCTTGCAAGTGTGAGTGCCTATATGAACAGGCAAAATTCATAATTAAGTAATCTCAATATGTTAATGCAACATCTCATGCACACTAACACTGGTTTCTCTGGAGTATAAACAAAATAGACAATTCACAAAGGGAAAAGGATCAAATTAGAGATTTAGCGAATTAATCAGTATTTCTGAAATGTCATGAAGAATTTATTATATATGTAATTCTAAAAGGAACAAAAGCATCTAAAAAGAATAGCACTTACAAAAATCTTAAGACCAACAGATGTTATCTTTAGTCTCTCTCCAATTTGGATATTTAGCTGTAGAATATTGTGAACTGACTTTGATATATAGTATATCCTCTTCACATGATTAGAATCACTATTCCGAGTCACAAGATGACCTTCAAGTGGAAATGATTCTGAGATGCCATAGAATGATCTTATACTATTAATAATTGTTTGATTTTTGAAGAATACAACAGGATCAATTCCTCTCCATTTGCCTTGAGTTTGTAACTTTCCCTTTACCTCCTTTATTTCAGCTGGGGCAATCTCCTTATTGTTTGACACTCCTGCTTCAACGAAACCTTCATCTTTGGTACATGCAGCATCATTTACTGATATATCCGTAGATTGCTTGACTGCTATATCAACAGTAGAACCTGCTAAAGCAGCAGCATTGTTGTGCTCATCTTGAACATTAGATAAATTTATTTCTTGTTTAGGTTCATCATCGAGATTCTCACTGATCTTAGCTGAGGGATGGTGTCTACTTTCAGTTGATTGTCTTACAAGGTTAATCGGAAACACTGCAAGAAGAAACATTACTTCATTAAGCAATTTTTGAATAGCAATAAAGTGATAACAAAAAGAGGGAAGTACTAGTAATATTTTTTTGTACATAATGTGAAGCATAAGCAAATGCCAAAGCTTCAGATCCTTAGTTACCCTGCAATGGAGAAAGCTTCTGGAAAACAGCAATGAAAAAGGCTCCAGTATTTTGATCATGAGGCAGTATTCTCATGCAGTTTTCAAGTGGAAATCCAGAAATTTCCTCAGAATCACCATCAAGTTTTTCACTGGAGACGATTTTGCTGGAAACTTCCTCTGGTTTACTTTCAGCTTGGTAAGTGTCAGTTGGTGCTGCAATTTTTTCCAAATTTTCACACATGGTTTGGCACTGTGTACCTACATTTTCTGGATGACTCATTCTCTCACCTTTCTCTTCCCCAGGGTTACTTCCAACAATCTCTGTCTTCTTTTGAAGATCACCAGATATAACAGTCTCTCCATAACTTTGTCCAGAAGGAAACATACTTGGTAAAACCACATTCCTCCTGTACTTGGGTACATCTTTATAAGAAGCTAGCCAAAGACCTTTATCTTTTATCTGTAAACTTAGATGGAAAAAATGTCTAGTCTAAGAAGTTTTCAGCCAGCATAATAAAACAATTATTCAAAATCTTACAAAAAGCTTATCCAAAGCAAAAAAGGAACTTAAAATGACAAAATAATTGAGAAGAAAAAAATTTATAACAGGAATCATGAATTTAAAAAAAATCAAGTGGAGGCAATAAAAATATGAAATAGTCTGGTTTAGTAGGAATTACCATTCGGTAATTATGCCTATGAAAAATATATATGCACAATTGCTAGAAATACAAGACCATAGAAGATCGTAACAAGCAGGACTATTGACAACATTTTCCATCAGCTGAAAAAAAACCCAGTTTGTCCATTCAAATCATGGTGTTAAATACTCCCAACACAATTTTCCCATTCATATCTTCCTTAGATTTTCCATGTATATTTTATATGATTGTTTTGTCTCCAGTGTCAAGCACCATCACTATTAAATCGTTTTATAGGTTTCTGATTGCATATTTATGTCTATACAGCATCTACAAAGTAAAATTTTCTAAACATCACTCCAGAAGGTCGCATACATATCCTCATCCTTCCATATGTTCAAAATGTTTAGCCATTTTACTAATTTAACATGACCAATGCTAAGAACCTCCTTCACATTAACATAATCAAAATTCAATGACTCCATTTACAGAAATTTTCTAAATTTTCAGTGCAAAGCTAACCTTCCATGTTTTAAGACCAGGACGGCGGACCAACTCAGCTAGCTCATTGGAGACATTAAGAAGCTTAACTGATCCTCTACTCCTCCGAAGAACCTACATGAATATGAGAGGCAAATTTTCACATTTGGAATTTACAAGATGCAGTGCTAAATGAAACCAACATCATCAAAGCAATATCTAGACTTATTGGAATGAGATGCATGCAAATAAACAAGTATTGCAAGATATTGGAACTTGTTCATAAAGTACAGATACTTCTCACGAAATTATGATTCAGGCATTGAACAGATAGACTCCAGCCAGTTCCCACACCAACAAAGAAGGATGATAAAATAAGTGGTCACCATTATTAAGAGGCAAATCAAAAGGCATCATAGAGTACATCATGTGTTCTAAATACCCCTGCAATTGGTAACAGGAAAGGCAGGTGCAGCTATGCACAGGATTGTGCTCCATGGCCCCAGGGCTCTCACACATATTAGTACTCCTAAATCTTAGACTAGTCATGTATTAATTACCAAAAAGGTAGTATAGAATGCTCAAAAAAATTATTGAAGAAAATGATCTTAGAATAGGGTGTGAAAGATTTAATGCATAGAGGAAGAAAAAAAACTAAACCGGGTTCTGATCATGTCCCTTATCTAACCTCTCAATCATACATCAAAATGAAAGGAATTCCTTAGTTTTTTACAATAAGAAAAATTGTCGCTGTAATTAGTATTTCAGTTTCTACACATGAAAATTTCTGTAATGATCATTATGGTACATGTTATATCCAAGAATCACAGTTGCTTCAAAGATGTTAAATACCGGTCTAATGCTATCGTATCAGTATGGTACTGAGATATCATGTAGCATACCAACATGTAACACTTAGTATTGCTGAATAAAATAATAAAAACTTAAAAAGAATGGCAGACAAATTTCTGCCAAACTGGTTTGTTACCCATACTTGATCAGATCGATAGACACTAGTTGGTAAATATGGTCCAACTGGTAGTTCAAAGTTCAAACCATGATTGATTCTTTAATGATTGTAAATAAATAAAATTTAATGATTGCAAATAAATAAAACACCATCAACATACATGAGCAAAGATAAACACTACCTTCCTGTAAGTTAAAAAGCTGACTAATGAACATATACAACATGATAAGACACAAAGGTGGATAACTTAAAATCACTAATAATATATATCAAATAACCTCTGCTACAACAGCCTCATTTTCAACTGGATTCATTGAGCAGGTAGAATAAACCATTTTTCCACCCACTTTAAGTAAAGCTATGCCTGCAATGAAAAACAGAATAGTTCCAGAAGCCTATTAAATGACTTTGAGAAATCTCTAGTCTAGTGAAAGGCTGTCAATATTTGTAACAAATTATAGATCTCTTACAATGAATAACCATTGTATGTACAAAAGTATTACAAGAATGAAAAGCTCAAGATAATTGCAAATTCAAAGCATGATTGGACAGTAAGCTAAATGAGTTACAGAAAGTGGATTAAAGCAGAGAAATTCATATATATCATCTTAGGACTAGTGTATAATATGCTGAATAAGAAAAATCCAAGTTTGAAAGAAGTCACTAGTGTTGCTAGAAACCAAGGTTATAAATTTCAAATGATACCACTCATACCGGGCTGTCACGGACAAACTTCTAAATAAGGTGTTTGATGTAATGCTTATGTATGTTCGTGTTTTTTGGCATGTTCATGTCTTGTACAACATGTAGAGGGGCGACCGAAGGCTTAATAGTCCCATTTTAGTTGGGTTGGTGGCCTCTTTAGGCTTGTAAATAAAGGTTGTGTCATGTGGACACGTGCGAGAGATTCTCGGTCTATAATGGACCATTTTACCCTTTGTTGTACCACTGTTCAGAGCTTGTAAAGTCTGTTTGTAATTTGCATTGTCTATGAAGTGTTTTTCGGAGATGTTTGCTTGTGGATCCTGATTGAGGCGTTCTCTCTAACCCGTTCTCTCTTTTGTTGGTCCTAAGGGACAATGGGAGGCTTCGGGGAGGCTGATCTTTGCGGATGGACACGCAAGGGTGTCGCACGACTTAGGCAAAACCAGCTAAGTCCGTGACAGATGGTATCAGAGCGGGACAAGCACTCATAAAAACACTTGGCACGCAAACGTGGGGGACCTAGCGGGGCTGCATTGAGGGTAGTCAGCACACGCGCGACCATTTGAGGGAAAACGGGCATGGAGATGTAGGGAAAAAGAGTCGCTCAGAGGAGCGGGCATCTGAGAATGGCATTCAGAGGAATGGCCAACCCTTCGCGCAAGAGGCACCACGAGAACAGGCAAGCTTGGAAGAATGTGGAGCGCACAAAGGTTGGGATAGCTGAGTTTGAGCTACGGCTCAACGTTGACAACCATACTTGATGGTGCTCAAGACAAGCGAGGCGCTTGGTAAAGGATGAGACCATCCAAGGTGGAATGAGTTGCTCAACGACCAAAAGAGTTCTGCAAAGCTCACAAAGGTGAGGGGAATTGCTAACTCGAAGAATTTGGTACTCATGCATGGGCTTGTATGCGGACGATGGAATGTTCGTGGCCATCCCAAGGCGACCGAAACTCGGTGCCATAGAGCATTAAAACTTTCTCTTCGGCATGTGAAGGATACGTCCGTAGGAGACTGAAGTGTGCAACGAGTTCAGCATGTTGCTAGGCCTTGAGGGTGCAGCGGGGACTGTATTGATGGGGAGTCGCAATCTAGCAAGTGCGTTTGCAGGAGGCAGAACAATGCACAGTTTGTTCAGCAGATCGGAGTAGTCCAAGGGGATGGTGGTCTCTGAAATGAAGAGAGATGTTGCTCCAACGGGGTAGTTATCCAGGAGGGATAAGTCCTGGCTCTCCAGAGGGAGAATCATGTGGGACGGATCTCACATGTTGAGGAGGAGTACCTCAACAAACAATAACTCCACGAAGCTCAATGGACTGAGCAAGCGGCGAGGAGTCGTCGCATGATCTCGCTTGAGAGAATGCATTGGTGGATACATTGCGAGATCAAGTGGGGGAGCGACCCAAAGCAACTTAAATGAAGACACACTTGGAGTCGATGTGGAGATCGGACTCAAGGGAGGGCTGACCCGTGGAATGGTGGGCGTGAGGGCCACCATCAACTCAATGTGAAAACGAGGAGCGGAGCAACTTGGGTGTAACTTGGCGAAGTACTCAAGCCGCATGAAGGGAGCCAGCATAGAAGTTGGAACGTGGAGCAGAGGCACAGTGCTTTCCTTAGATAGAGGTCAAGGACATGAACTCTTGCAGAGGCAAGAGTAGGATAATGTTGTTCCATGGGTCCTTCATTCTGACGGAGCGGACTCATCTTGCATGGTGCCAAAGACGAAGGGAGCTTCGGGGCACATGCACCTTATCTCGGAGAAGCATTTGATGGAGGAACTAAGGCGACTCAATTTGCGGAGGCGAAGTTGGGTACAGAAGGCCTTAGCACGGGGCAAGAGGACGTAGAGGCGGGTACTCTTGAAGAATATGCCATAGTGTTGCCATTCGAGTTGCTATGAAGGAAGCGGTGCGCAGTGGAGATTGTGCTGGTAGGGGCAGAGGCCCAGGATCCAGACAATGGTGCACAAATTACAGTGAAGTCGGTGGACTTCGGGAGCTACTAGGCGACGGACTGTCCTAGAGCGGTGCTTCATCTATGTGTAACCCAAGAGTGGGTGGATGAAGGTCGATTGCCAAAGGAGCGAACAAAATCGAAGGTGGAGGAGACCCTGCGATGTATTGGCAAAGGCCACACATGGAGAGTTCACAATTCGAGTTTATTCCACAAGGATCAGAATGCAATGGAGATGTCACCAAGAGGCGACATGGTGTAGCGGATCGTGATGGAACAGTTCGTGGCAATGCGATACACACAACTTAGACCCGTGAGGGACTAGATCATACGGAGGTATGATCGGGAGCTACTGGAAGCTCCACTTCGGTGAACAACACGACGACAAGAAGGGCTATGGATTCAATGAGTGAAGGCCATGGTACCGCAGAGGCGGGTCTTCCGTACGTGCATCGAATTTTTGCATATGGGGGCTGTGTTCCACCAAGGGAAAAGTTCGAATGCAAGTACCAGTGAGTTCCATGGGAGGGACTTGATCATGCAGAGGTATGATCGAAGCAGCTGGAGAGTTGGACTGCTCCAAAGCTCATATTCGCTTAAGGGAGCCCGACAAGTCAGATGATAAGGTCGAGTAATCGAACGTTGCTACCAAGGAAGCTAGGGAGAGCAGAATCGGTGCAAACTTTATAATGCGTTGGCAGAGGCCATGCATGGGAGTTACAGTCTGTCTTTCCATCAACCAGGGGGAGCTGCTTGGAGAACACAGAGGTGTTGAAGCAGGGGGTCGAAAGGGGCGAGAAAGCGACGACGAGTCCAGAGGGACTTAGCTACCCAAAATCAAGCATCAGTTAGAATGAAGGTGGACTCAGAGGAGTGCCACTGAGACATATCTACTGATCGTGAAGAAAAGGGATGCAGATGCGAGGTGACGGATAGTAGGGCCATGGGCATGGCAGCGCAATGGTACCGTAAAGGCGGGACTTCCGTGAAAGTCATTGATCCCTTGCTCTCATGGAGGGAGAGCACTTGGTCGTGGAAGGGGCCGAGGAGGTGGAGCATGCAGAGGCAATCTTCAAGTACCGAGACAAGGCTGAAGGGTAGAGGCTGAAGAACTTCGTAAGACCGGTGTCAATGTGCTTCTCATCAAGATAGCCGAAAGTGAAGGACTTCAGGTCATGCAAGAGTGCATAACCAAGGAACGAAGCAGGCAGTATGCGGTGCTGTACCTTTGCTACTTAGCGGAGTAGGCGGCAGGGTTGATGGAGAAGACGGTACAATCCCAGAGGCGACCAAACCTATGAGAGAATTACTCGAAGTTGAGGTGAAAACTTCCTGCATTCCAGAAGTTCGATGGCATTGAGAAGGTGAATCACAGTAGCTAACTCAACGCAAGGAGTGCAAACACTTCAAGTGCTTCAGAAGTGTGAGCAAAGAGCAGGTGAAGTCCAGTAACCAGCTCGATGCATGAAGTACAACCTCGAGGAGGCGGGCGAAGTCAAGTAACCTTTGCCTTCTCAATTCTCAAGAGAATGGGCGAAATTGAGTACCCCAATTCTCTTATCTATCTAGTAAAGGAGCTCTGCATATGTTCAAAGACCCTTCGAAAATAATGGAAGACAATAGTTATCAAATCCTCACCAACGGTGATCAGTGTTACTGAGAGTAGATTGTCCGCTTCATTTCCCAACGAAATGCCAATCGAAAGCGGAAGTGATGCGAACCTACTTGGATATGACAACTAAGTGAAAGAAGAGTCAATGAGCAAATTTTGTGGATGAAGGACCCAAAACTTCAGAAGTTTGCGAGACGATGCTCGTTAAAGCTCCAACAAGCATCCACCCAGTTCAAGCAACATGAGGAATTTAAGAGACTGGCGCAGTAAGGATGGTCTTTTCCTTTATCTGGGAGATCCGCAGGAATCAACACAACTCAGCCAACCCCACACCAGAGTCAGAGTCATTGGTGAGTTGAAGTAGCATGGCAGATCAAAGGTTCGACTACTCAAAAACAGCAGCGGAGAGCAGCTAGGAGCCAAGAGGCGCATTGTAGCTGGAGCAGAAGATTGAAGACTCAGCAAAGGCGAGGAGTTGAAGTGTCGACAAAGGCTTCAACGAGGACGTCGAAGGAATAAGTGGGGGAGAATGTCACGGACAAACTTCTAAACAAGGTGTTTGATGTAATGCTTATGTATATCCGTGTCTTTTGGCATGTTCATGCCTTGTACAACATGTAGAGGGGTGGCCGAAGGCTTAATAGTCCCATTTTAGTTGGGTTGGTGGCCTCTTTAGGCTTGTAAATAAAGGTTGTGTCATGTGGACACGTGCGATAGATTCTCGGTCTGTAATGGACCATTTTACCCTTTGTTGTGTCATTGTTCAGAGCTTGTAAAGTCTGTTTGTAATTTGCATTGTCTATGAAGTGTTTTTCGGAGATGGTTGCTTGTGGATCCCGATTGAGGCGTTCTCTCTAACCCGTTCTCTCTTTTGTTGGTCCTAAAGGACAATGGGAGGCTTCGGAGAGGCTGACCTTTGCGGATGGACACGCAAGGGTGCCGCACGACTTAGGCAAAACCAACTAAGTCCGTGACAGGGCGGTACATACCGGTTCGCCACCAGACTAGAATGTGGATCGCCCATTACCAAGCGAAACGCTTGATATGGTCCCGTATCGAGCGGTAATGGTCGAAATTTCGACCGTTACAACCCGAAACATGTCGGTAACGATCGATTTCGACCGTGACCACCCACTACCGGACAGTATCAGCTTGGCTACGGTGAGGGAAGAAGAAACATCAAGGGAGAAGGAAAAAGAAAGAGAGAGTGTTCGAAGAAGAGGGAGATTCGGGAGAACCTCGACGCATCCTGATCCGACACCGCCCACCCTCAATGATTCCCGATCCAGGAGGTCACGGCCAGGCGACAGCTAGAGCAGCGGAAGAGGTGGTCTCCTTCGTCGCTTCGTCTGCGATTCTGCGGCTTCTTCGCCGCGTTCTTCGTTGAAGGCCGGAGACGTCGGCGGCCTTTGATGTCTTCGACGCCTTCTTCATCTAACGTTGTAGATGAGGACATAAAGGAGACCACATTCTTTTCCTCGTCTGAGGCAATGACGAGAAGAGGAGGCGATGTTGTCGAGGTAACATACACCTCCTTTTCAGATTTTTTATATTTTTTTATAAAAATATATTTTTATATTATATTATATTATATTATATTATATTATATTATATTATATTATATTATATTATATTATATTTTATATATATATATATATATATATATATATATATATATATATATATATATATATATATATATATATATTGTACCGAGCAAAGCTCGATACACCGGTACTCCCGTACCATACCGAGCAAAGCCCGATACTCCGGTATGATACGAAATTTCAATCCTTGCTAAAAACTATCTTACAACGAAAGTGGGTCTCCAATCACTTTTATAGAGCAGGGCAAAGAGGTTAAAAGCATTCATCCATCATGTTGCATGGTTGCTCTAATAGAAATGTTATCTCCTTTCTGAAAAAAATTTCATAATTGACTGAAAACATTTGATACATGCATAATAAAAGAACTCAATTACATGAACCAATCTCAAATTCGCAGCACACAACTCCAAAGGTTTGAAATCACTTCAAATATGCCTATGTTTTACATTTAAACTACAGAAATCAACAGGCATTGACACCCCCTCCTGATAGAAGCTATACAAGCAAAGGAAAAAGAACCAATCATCCTTGATCTGGGTATTCTAATCTCTCACTCAGAAGGTTACCTATCCTGACAAAAATGATATATTCCAACAATTGAAACTATTGATATTTGCATTTTATAAACACAGGCAGGCAGATGAATATAGAAATAAAGATTGAGAGTTCTAACACACATCAAGAACATGCTAATATCTAAAATAATAAATAATAATGTCTACATACAAAATAACAGTTGTAATTTATCACCAGTAAGTCAAAACCTAAAGAAAATCCACAACACAAAATTTTGAACGCTCACTAAGACAAATTGACACAATAAATTTATTGTTATAGGGTTGTTACCACGCATTGCAATCTCAACTTGAAGACGATGAAGCCCAGAACCCATTCCTGCATTCCTGTATGTACCCATGCCTAATAAAGAAACTGGAAGAAGAACAATCAAATACTGAGGAAAAAATTTCAGAGCTGACCATTTCCTCCAGATATCAGGAGCCTTCCGAAGCGTGCCATCGCCACTGCAAGGAACATCACACAAAACACGATCGAACTGCAAATTACTTTTACTAAGCTCTTCCTCTCCTTTAAAAATCTCCTCATGGTCCTTCATGAAAGAACAAGTAGGGAAATGTTGTGCTTCATGATTTGTTACTACCAAGTTGGCAGTGCACATCCTTTTTGTTTGATGGATAAGAAGATTGCATCTTTGAACATCAACATCATTAGCTATCACCTGTATTATCAAGCAAAGGTGATTCTGATCAGTATAGGTATCCTAACATCGAATTCAATATGGCTATTTATTAAAAAAATCAAGAAAAAATAAATAGGCAGGAGGTATTGGAAACTACCAGTCCATTTGGAAGTAGTCCAGGTTTGATTGATTGGTGTATCATTTCAAGTAACTGGAAAGTTTTAGATCCCGGAGCTGCACACACTGCACCATGCAAAAAGTAAAGAAAATGCTAAGCTGGCCGCATTAAGCAAGCTAAATTACAAGTACATAATATTTCAAAATAGAAACTTGATGATGACTACCATCAGACTGAAAAACATAATTTAAGTTCTGACAGAAAATTTTTCAAGCCCAAGATATCAAAGAGACAGACTGGATATATTTTCAGTCATGCCACATGTTGAAGTTTACTTGAGATCACTACCCTTCAGATGCCACTTCTTAGGGGTAAAAAGTTAATTCCATAAGAGGATTCAAGATGACAAATTAAAGGACTCAGTATAAGAGAAGAATAAACTTCATCAAGGCTTAATCTAGAAGTATAATGTAAATAAAAAAAGAAAGCTTACTTTCATATTGTTATACAAAATAATAAAATACAGTAAAAGAGTTACATGGTTTTTCATGAGGGTAATCAAGTATTTGTGGTTATGGCATGACCTTGAAATAATAATAACACAATCAGTACTTACATAAAAACTTGATATAAAATTTAAAGTTAAGAATTGTGCTTCCTAAGACAATGCATATAAGAACCCTGATGAATTTGCAAAATAATAATTAACAAGTACAAGCAGGGAAGTAAAAGAACAATTAACATACTGTCAAGGACATGGTGATCTGGATGCACATCCAAAAATAATGGAGGTACCTGTATTGATATTGTCTTTAATTATACTTCAGGAATTGCTAACATAACCACATATGCATCAAATGCAAAATACAAACAAGAAAAAGTAACCACCATGCTAACAGCTTCCTGCCTTGTTATGTTTCCAACCTCATTCTCCTGCTTTAGAAACTCATGGAACCTGGAATTCAACAAAGATTTATGATATGATAAAGGTAATCATAGAACCAAGAAACTAGCCAACTACCGCCAATTTATTTATTCAATGAAAAAAAAAAGCACAGGATTCATATGTTGTTAATAAATAAATCTTCTCTTACTTAGCAATCAAGGGTTATTTATCAGCAAAGACATTCAGAATTTTTCAAATAAATTGAACATTTTATAGTTTTATGGTATTATGGTTAGCATATACATTTAACATTCACTCAATCCATTCAAAGGAATTTATGTATGTAATACTGATGCATATCATTTAGTATGCACTATGTGATACATAAATAATAGGTACAAGCTGCTGACACAGGGTAATGCCAGAATCTTTTTTTTTCGTGCTTTTACTCACAAGTACAGGAAACAAAAAGAACCAGATTCTCAGATATAAAAATGACCTGCCAGTATGTAAGAAATAAAACACATTGCATAAGAAATTTTATGTGCAAGCTATGTCCTATTTCTTATTGTTATGCTGACTACAGCATATCTTAGTCCTTCTGGTGATACCGACAGCTATGATTGTGCAAACCATGAAGGTTCAAGCTTAACTTACCATGAATAAAATAATATGATCCGAGATTTAGAGGAGTCTTTTTTGCCTCCTAAATTCGTAAAAGAATCTGGTACTGATGGTCTTAGTTGAAACAGTTTGCAAATCAATTCAACTAAGACCTTAGCAGATTAGGTGCTTTTACATATGTTTCCACATTGTGATAACAGACAATGGCTCAGCCCAGAGGATTACAGTAAGTTATATATTATTTTTTTAATTAGTTAAAATATATTTTCTTCATTCTTTGTTATTAGATCCTTATTCCCCATAATGTTTCCTCAACATTTCAATTTATAACCTCGCATAAGTCACAATTCATGTTCAACATACTAAACCTTGTTTTATGTCAGAAGTAGTTGTCAAATCTGTTTATATGACAACTTACAACTAAAGATTTTCTTGGCCTTGCATAGGCCATGTAAGAAATAATTGCCATTGATGTGTTTGGCATTGCTCATTATGGGTCTCACTTCTTTCTACATGCTGACCATGCAGTATTAAGCCTTTGAGTGTTATTGTCAACTGATTTGCACCTTATATATGTCTTCATCCATCAGACCCAGGTTCCTTTACATTTTCAATATACAAGGAGATTCCCGAAAACCTTGAAGCATATCACTGACAGTCTTGCATATCACTTTGTAAGCAATAAGGTTTAATAGAAGCTAAATATTTTTCTCCTTCGTGTCAACCAACTTTGCTTGATAACACACCAATGAAATTATAAGTTGACACTATTGTGAATTTAACCATGTCATAACCCTGTTGTTATTTAGATTTCCTGCACAACTCGGAACTAATAGCCTTATAACCAACAGTTGGTCATATTTATCATAACCAGAACTGAAGACTAGTCTGCAGTAAAGCAGAAATGTGTTTTTCATCCAGCAGCTTCATCATTTCTTGGCACCAAAAATAGGAGTTTGATCACAAGAAACAAACTGTGACAAGTTAAAGGCTAATCTTTTAGTCTTAATTTCTTGATCCTCATCTAATGAGCATGCTCTAACACAAAGTTCTGTGATAATCCTCTGACCTTTACGAAGTTATATGGCTCCAGTACCTCACAATTTTTTTATTAAATATATACCACCAATCTCAAATTACTGTACCAAAGGGCTTGCAGCAGTGAGTTGCAAAACCAATATTGAGCCACAATTACTACAGCAGCATGTGACTTGTGAAATTCTATTCAAGATTTTAATTGTATGATGCAATCTACAGCTAGTATGGTCTTAGCATAATTGAGAGCTAATCAAGTTATAATGCAAGATATTGCGGTAAGTTGAAGACAGTCATCCACTTGGCTCGATTCATGCCAAAGAGAGATTAGTGATTCAAATGAAAAAGCTCAACTCTATCAAGTATATTTTGAACAAGACAGATCTATGGATTCATACATTGAAACCGTTTCCCTTTGTTCTAACTTGAAGAATCATTTGTGCTTCAAAAAAATATGCTTTTACAATCAGTCTGAAGTTATCATTCCTAAACAAAATGTTTTACTAATAAGCAAACGCCACTTCTCCTATTATTCAGAATCTACCAATTATCTATCATATGAACAGTTTGTTGTGCTGACAAAAAAGTTTGTAAAACAAAACAATAAAACATTAATGTGTACAGTGTACATTCAAGCCTCTCGTATGCATTATGAACATAAAGATCAAGTCATATAGATATTCATCCATGGAAATAACTTCTTGTTCATTTTGCCTCAAAAAAAGGATTCTTTTAGTGCTTATAGTTAACGTCTGTTCACCAAAACTCAAAAGATTTAGAAAGACGACCTCTCAAGTGTTTGGTTTTTCCTAAGTTGCATCCTCGAGAAATTCATGTGCCAGGCGAGTTTCCCTGGATACCAAGGCAAAGGTCTAATAGCTTCCATTTCACACACATCATTAACCTGTCAACAATAAGAAAGACAGAAAGAACCAAGAAAAATGAGATGTGAATGGATAAATTAGCATAAGTATTAAGCAATAAAAAAGACATTATGGATACCTCAGCTTTCAGAGATTGTATGAAGTCATTTTCCAACTGCAGCATGATATCCTTACAGAACTGGCCACTGTATAAAGTTAGTGCATTAGAATTCCAGTTAATAATCTTAGCAGTCAAAAGAACTAAATGTATAAGACATAATGTGGTCAACACGAAGAAAGAAATTGGGAACTTAAGGAGTAACCAGAAATAAATTCAAAATCACATGCAAATTTCTGGCCTGCAGAAGACTAAGCACATATCCAGTACAAGACGTACAAGATACAGGATACATCCACAACAAAGCCTATATCACCCAGTCCAGGACAAATTTTTTCGTTTTTTCTATGTTTTCAGACTTCTTTCTGAAAATCGTACCGGGATACCAATAATTCGTACACCGATATGGACCAGTATGGTACTGATCCGTGTACTAACCAACATGGTACCGATACATGAAATTGTAAATCTTGCTTTGGACAAATACTCAATGTTGGTTCAACAAAATCTTAATTGTGGGGAAAAAATTATCGGGGATAAGGGTCTAATGGCAAAAGAATGAAGAAAACATATTGTACATAAAGCAAAAAATAAGATATAGCAAACTATCTACAATGTGGTAGCACATGCTAAGCATGTGTTAGCAGACTCGTATATAATTAGGGTGCTAACTAGAGAGATATGGTAACCACGCATACTCAATATACTGAAAACAAAGAATATCACCAAAATCTTGGAATCAAGCTTTTAAAGAAATTGCAAACCACACTATTGCTAATGTGACACCAGTGATTGCAAAAGGCGCTCGGGCGCTCACCTAGGCGCTCGGGCGAGGCGAGGCGAGGCTCGAGCGCCTCGCTAATGTCCCAGGCGGCGTGCTTCAAACAGGGGCCGCCAGGGCGCTCGCCCGAGCCCAGGCGCAGGGCGCTTCGGGCGAGCGCTGGGTAAACCAAGGCGACCGAACCAGAATTTTAGGTCTGGTTCGGTCCTGGTTCGGTTGTTAGTTGGTTCAATCGAACCAACTAAACCGATATAACCCCAACCCTAATCCTAACCCTAACCCAACACTAACCTGCTGTCGCTGCCGCTCTCGATCCCGATCCCGATGGCGATCTCGTCGCTCGCTGCCGCTGCTCCTGCTGTCGCTGCTCGCGCCTCCCGCGAGTCCTCCCGCGAGCCTTCCCGTTGCTCGCGCCTCCCTCGAGCCCTCCCGCTGCTCACGCCTCCCGCGAGCCCTCCCGCTGCTCGTGCCTCCCGCAAGCCCTCTCGCGAGCCTTCCCGCTGCTCGCGCCTCCCTCGAGGCCTCCCGCTGCTCGCACCTTCCGCTCCCTTTCCCTTTCCCGCTCCCGCTGCCGCTGCTGCTGCCGCTGCCGCCGCTCACTGCTACTGCTGCCGCCGCCGCTTGCCGCTACTTCCTCGTTTCTCCATCAGGCACAGTATACTCTTAATATTAAGTTTATTTGAATTTTGAAATGATTAATTTTCTATTAATAGATTAATAATATATTATTTTTATTTTAATGTTGTTAATTTTTATTTATTTGAAATTATTGTTATAATTATATTATATATTTTTATAATTTAGATAATTTTAAATAATTATATTATATATTTTTATAATTTAGCGCCTCGCTTCGCTCGGGCGAGCGCCTAGGCGAGCGCCTAGCGCCTCGAGCGTTTGTGGACCTTGGCGCCTTTTGGCGCCTAGCGCTTTTTAAATCACTATGTGACACAATGACAAAACAAGCTTTTAATAACAATATCACAAATGACAAAACAAGACAATGGTGACCACAATGCTTCCACCACATATTTGGGTTTGGAACAGACCAATAAGACAGATAAAAGAAGCCAGCTTCTATTACCTAAGGATATTGCAGTTACACGTATAAATGTGCAACTGTGGTGTAAAAAATAACAATGAGAAAGTACCTCAGATTTATTCTAAATGCAGCTGGTAGTGGCTTCCGGAGGACACAAATGAATTCTTCCCACTCATCCTCCGGTACAATACCTTGCTCCTATAACAAATATAAAACTATGACAATTAATGTGGATTGGATGTAGATATCAACAAGAAGTTACACTTGTTTAATAAACAACTAACTGATCTATATGACTAGCAGCAAAACACTTATAACACAAATACAACATTTTGAAGTTTCATATTCAGCACTGCTAGTTGACATTACATATAACCAAGGTTTGCCGTACCGGACTGTACCGCCCGGTACGGGCGGTACGTACCGGTCCGACAGGCCAGCGGTGTACAGTAACACTGTAGCGCGTACAGTAACACTGTAGCGTGTACAGTGCTCGGTACACGTGAGTGTACCGCTCGGTACACCTGGGTGTACCGAGCGGTATACCGTACCGTACCGATACCGAGCCCGGGTCGAAACGCCGGTACGGTACGGTACGACGAACCTTGCATATAACCATGTCATACAAAAGCACAATTGTTTTAATTTAGTGTTACAATTTTGAGTACAAGGTCACAGTCATGTGATCAGGGTGTGATGATTCACTCTTACCAATATGAGTAACTTATTCCTATCAGCACATAAAATGCGTTATGCTGAACTGACCATTACATACTGGTCAACTTAAGAACTAGTCCAAGATTAAGACATGTATGAAACTATGTTTCAAGTACACAATTAAAATTAGATAAAATAATACACACTTGAAAGATTGCATATATGCATATTCATTATGTCCAGAGGTATATTTGAAATTCTAGACAATTTCAGTGGAATATGAAAGTTCAGAATTTGACAGAGCTATTTAAGCAATCCTACAATCTCCTCAACTTCAAACATGCAATCCCTTCAACTTCAAACATGATTTGGCTTTAAGTTATCTTGAAAACTCAAGTGGTATGACCAAATGACAATTTTTTTATTAAAAAAGAAGAATAACGAACATGGTTGGACATTCTTGATATTGTCATAGCAAAATATTCTGGAACCATCTTGAACTACACGTGAAGCTCAACTTGCAAGATCCATAGCAATTCCAGCATAAATTATCATTAAGGATCCCAACCTGAATAAAAGCACACTATAACAGAGTTTGTAAATGAATACTCTGTTGGCAAGAAATTAGACTCTGTAGCCATAATGTGAAAAATAAACACATAAATCATTATATTTCCTTGTTCAATAAAAACAAAGATCTAAGCTTTTAAGTTTTACGATCATAGATATATCAAGTATTATGATGGACAAATCACACTGTACCATGAGATTCAAACTGGTATCTTAATTCAGAAAGGAAAAACTTGGTGCATGAAAAAAAAAAAGAGCGATGTTTTAAAGTTAAGAGAAAATTATTCAAGCACTGTCATATGCCAAATCTTAAGGAAAATAGTTCTATTGTAGAATAGAAATACCACTGCAACCACTATATTTGATCAGCACTTTAGCTTCACCTTTTTAACATATGCACTTCCTCAATTTATCCTATGTGCTTTATCAAGTTCACAAAACCAAACAGAGATTAGGATTGGCCTGCAATACAATCGAGCTTAAGAGAATATGCCAAATGACAGTTGGGAAGATCAAAATCCAGCGGGAGAATATATTAAACATATATACTATATTATTCAACCGAATATAATTTGCCTATAAATTAAAAAAAAACTTGTAAAATCTTTTTTAAAGAAACTCTCAGAAGGTACATTTTTTTGGCATGTGCACACCTACTTTAGACCTACAAGATTTTGAAAATTCATTTTACAATCTACTTTAGTCTCACGAGAGTTTTAAAAAAAATCCCTAGTCCTCACTGAATTACAACATAAATCCTTATATTGAAAATTAGTGGTATATTTTACAAATACAGTAAGGTTTCCTTTAATTCTATCAATTTTTAATTACTAACTTTTTGAGCCATTAATAAAAACAAACTTGTACCATAAAACAAATGAACATTAAAAAATATAAATTAAATACATAAGGGTTTCATTAATCATTAAAAACCAAAGCCAAACAAAAATTATAAAAAAGTATACCTAGGATATCAAAATCCCAACCAACTGTTATTGATTAGGCTCTATCTGAATCACATAAGGATTATTTTTGTAGGAATCTTTTCTATGCGTCCATGGGAACTCTCTATCTTCATGCCTTATCTTCATATTCCCTCTTTCTTCTCATTTCTACCATAGTTTGGGAGGGAAAACCAATCCCATTGGACTAAATATGTCGATTGTCATGGGCTATGAAATTGACCCCACAATGCATGTGAAGAGGTTAAACTAGCAGATAAATTTACTATCTACTTTTTTTCTCTCTCAACTCTACCATAGTTCAAGACAATGGATCCCACTAGATTAGTGAGGTAAGATCATCATGGGCTCTGAGGTTGACTCCACAAAGCAGGTGAAAAGTTAAAGCTTGAAGGTAAATCCTGAATTACCTTTACAATTTTATAAGATGTATAATATATTAAAAGAAAAACAAACTATTTGTCAGATGGATTACAATGAAATAGTGATATTCATAAGAAAAGAAAGTTTGGGTGTGAATTTTTTCTCTGTTTCCCTGTTAATTAGGTTATGACTCCAGCAGTGGTTTTCTTTAAAACAGCAACTTTTTTCCTGTTTGGTTTTCTATATAGTTAATATTAAGCTATAATGGAAAAGGGTTTTAAGAAATTATAGAGATCTTAGAATAACGTTTGGTTTTATGTACAATAATTTTAAACTATAATAGAAAAGGGTTCTAAAAAACTATTGAGATACTAGAATAATTCTTCAAGAGGACATCCTAATTCTAAAATCAATTTTTTTATAGAAATTATGTTCATTTTAACTTGTCATAACTATATTTTTCTTTGACCGAATTTTCTTTTGAGACATATAATTTGGGCTTTTTCCCTTCGTGTGCATCATTGCATAGAATTTAGCTTGTATATAATTATGCATATACGATAAGCTATAATACGTCATAGCAATTAACAACCGGACTGCTGCTAAGGCTTAGGTATTAAAATATTTACCCCTCCATCATTATGATCATTCTGGTCGAATATTTTGTAAACAAAACAAATTCCATATAGCATTATCAAATATGCGCATGCAGAGAGGTTCAAAAGATAAATTGCAAATGTTTTCATCGTTACAGTAGTAGCACCGTCAAACCACAACATATAATAATGCATTCAAAAAATTTAACCAGAGGCTATCCCTTGCATTTTGTCACATATTGAGCATTCTTGAAGTGTAGGTTTGCTACAAATGCACAAAGAAATTGTATATGTTCTATGCCTTAGGAACAAAGTGATCTGCAAATGAACGTGATTAGAGAGAAACATATCTTCCGCAACTGAAAGCATATTAGAAGAACGAAGAATCTTGATTGGCAAAATCTGAAAGTACACAGAAAAACATCGTCAACAGGGGAGGACGGGGACGGGACGATACCTTGTAGTACTCCTCGAATCCGGGGTTCTGGGTGGCGAAAGGCTGCCAGGTGGGGTTGGACTCGCCCTCGGCCGAGGGGTCATCGGACCGGCTCTGCTTGGTCTCGTGCTTCCATACGTTCTCCCGGCTCTGCTTGAAGTGCCGCCGCTGCGTCCGGCCGCGCTTGCGCCCGCCGCCCATTGCCGCCGTGCACCGATCAGCCCGGTCGCTCCCAACCCCGGTGGCGGCGGATGTGGTGCAGTCCCTAGGGGCTTGTCGCTCGATGGACGTTTCCACTTCCCTATCCCCTCGTTTCGGGGTTTTAAGCCCTCACATCACGCGCCAGTCGAGCCGGTTTAGCCTGACCGGTCGAAACGTTGCGCACGGATTGGGTTCATCGGTGAGCCTAAATTAAATTAACCGAACCCGTATAATATAAAATTAGTCTCAAATTGAGTTCGGAGTTGGCTAAATTAATCGGTTTCGATTCGGATTAGCCTAAAAAAATCGATACCCATGTGATTCCTGCATGGTCACTGAAAACACTTAACCGCATAATGGCGTCATAATAGGAATAAAAACATAATATATTTCTTAGCAGAAAGGTCAGCATTTTTAAGTCAATATTCCTTTTTAATCTCGAGTGTTCTCCATGTTGTGCTTCGTGTTAATCACTTCGGCTGCTGAGCTATTTTAATAGGGGAATAAGTATTTTTTTCCCCTCGTAGACTTTATTAAGTACTAATCAAACAAAAACTTAAATCCCGGAAACCCGCGGCATCCACTCTGGAAGGATTATTCTGAGTAGATGTGGGTTCCGCAAGTGGGTCCCTGGTCATTCCCAATTGTCGGAGGGTAGCAAAGCGAGTATTGTAAGTGTACGCAAAGCATTTTGAAAAAGGAGGTCAATTGGTAGGACCCCGAACAAGCAGGTAAAGCATTATGTACCTTTTAAAGGTCGCCGTACCTCCAGAGGGAACTGTGGCGCGCCTCCACTGTCGTTCCATCTGGGTCCCGCAATATTCGCCAGTAACGTCACGGGTAAACGAATCGTTAAATTGTGAATTTAGACCAAAAAAGGTTCGTCTTCGCAAATAAAACCGCCCATTTTTCTCCGCTTCTTCCAGCTCTTCCATTTCCTCGAAAAAAGGTCTTTGAATTCTCTCCGGCGAGCGGGCGGCGGCGATGGCAGTGGGGAGGGAAGAGAGTGTGTACATGGCGAAGCTGGCAGAGCAGGCGGAGCGTTACGAGGAGATGGTGGAGTACATGGAGAAGGTCGCCGGTGCGGCGGGGGAGGGGGAGGAGCTCACGGTGGAGGAGCGCAACCTCCTCTCCGTCGCCTACAAGAACGTCATCGGCGCCCGCCGCGCGTCTTGGCGGATCGTCTCCTCCATCGAGCAGAAGGAGGAGGGCCGCGGAAACCACGACCACGTTGCCGCCATCCGCGGCTACCGCTCTCGGATCGAGTCCGAGCTCGACTCCATCTGTGGCGGCATCCTCCGCCTCCTCGATGCCCGCCTCATCCCCGTCGCCGCCGCCGCCGACTCCAAGGTCTTCTACCTGAAGATGAAGGGTGACTATTACCGCTACCTGGCCGAATTTAAGACCGGATCTGAGCGCAAGGACGCTGCCGAGAACACCTTCTCCGCCTACAAGGCTGCTCAGGTTCCGATCCCTCCACCCTAGATCTGCCTGAACCCACTCCATCTTTTTCTGGCGTCGGGGTTTTGGGTCGGACTAGTAGCTCGCCTCGTACTTGATCTTAACAAAGGCTATAATTTTTTGATCGCGATGTAGTGTGTCGTCGTCTTTAATGGGATTCTGATTTTGGAGTTGATTGGATCTGGCAGGACGTTGCGTTAGCAGAGTTGGCAGCTACGCATCCGATCCGGCTGGGTTTAGCGCTGAATTTTTCTGTGTTCTACTACGAGATCTTGAATTCACCGGACAAGGCTTGTGATCTCGCCAAGCAGGTAAGTCATCAGGAGCTACTTGCTATTTTCTCTACTCAATGGGAAACTTTGTGGTCAAGGTGTTCAATTTTCATCGTCCAAATTTTGATTTGTAGGCTCTTATTGGAACTCTTCCTTTGCCCCTGTATTGGGTTGGATTTGTAGTTGAAATTAGAACCGCTAGAAATTTCCCTGATAAGGTAGCTCATGCTGATTCCTGGAGTTGTTGACGAGCTTGATACAAGTTCCTCCTGCAAGTGCTTCACTCCATAGTTCCGAAACATTTAATTCTGTTATAGATCAGTGCTGACATATTAAAAGACTTATCAATAGCAGAGTTGAAGTTTGTGGATGTAGCTACATCACATGCAAGTCTCTGAGAGTAGTAGACACTCACCATCTTCTTCTATGGTTCTTGATATCTTAAACATTCAAAGATTTCTCTTGACACACCTCTCTATCTTCTAATGTTGGGTCTCATTGTTTCATTATTAGCCAAGGTATGAGTAGCATTAATTTACTAAACGTACACAAGTTGAGAAATGTTATATGTGTTCTCTGTGATTGATAAGTCTTGTTAGTAGATTCACCCTTTTATTACCTTTTTCTTTTTTGTCTTTTTCATCATCATTCCTTTTGGATTTATTTAGTCATTGTTACATGGGATCTCATATCCACATCCACAAATCTGCCTAATAAGTATGTCTGATATTTGCAATTTGATACATATCAGACTCTTTCGTTATTGTATTCCTATATAAATCATCTTAACAATACCAAAAATGGATCCTCGTATTCATAGCTTCTTATGAACTTAATTTCCAATGCTCATATTCTCATGTATCCTTCATGTGTATCATATTTTTTACTACTCCGGTGTGACATCATATCACCATATTTTCTCTTGCTGGGTTAGATATTTGGATACACATCCATATTGCATTTCCATGCTCTCTTGATGCAAGACTGGTTCAACAATAGAATAAATAGTTCTCTTATGTAACTTTGGAGGTTCTTTGCTAGTGGCTTGGTTTTCGCTCTAGTGCAGTCTTTGTTACTGGAAAATGCTTCAAAGGTAGCAACTTGTGTTCCGGACTTCATGTTCTAGATAATCGATCATTTGCAACAATCCGGAACCTGGAAACCAACACTTCAACAAGCCTAATATAATAGGAGACACATTGGGGAAAGGAAAAAGAGATGAAGTATACATGTATGACATTAAAAGGGAAAACAGATACACAACAGGATTAGTATAGACCGAAAAAAACTCTGTATACATGTATATCATTATTGGTGTTTGGTAGGGTGTTTTTGATGCTCTAGATAGTCAAAGAAGTCTACCTTTGCCATATGATATACTAAGATTAGAAATATCTCATGTTTCTGATTTCATTCCATATGTTAGAGTGATCCTGCTTTAGTAATCATTGGCGTAACTCTCTGATTCGAGTTCCATTGTATCTAAGGAGACATTGGCTTATTTTTGCCATTTCTCTATGCAGCACTCCGAGTTGATTATCTTTTATTCTTTTGTGATGTGTTTCTGTCCCAATTTGTTCTGAGGCAAATTTCCTCACTCGGACATTACTGGTGTTTCGAACAAATTATTCTTACAATGAATCTCTCCTTATTCAATCTTTAGGCTTTTGATGAAGCAATTTCTGAGTTGGATACTCTGGGAGAGGAATCATACAAGGATAGCACTCTAATCATGCAGCTTCTACGTGACAACCTTACCTTGTGGACTTCTGACATGCAGGTCTTGTATATGCTTTGATAGATTTTGTTACCCTTTCATTTAACTGTCATTACTCAAAAACGTTTTGCCTATATGACACCATACTTGTCGCTAAAATCTTTATAGGAGGACGGCCTAGATGAGATCAGAGAAGCAAGTAAACTCGAAGACGGTGATGAGCATTAGAATGTTTGGATGGGTATGTGCTCTGCTATTTTCAGGTTGCATGCAATGTCGGAGTGCGGGCATTGTTACTAATGTCGTTTATGATACTAAACATCCTTCGTCAAGTCGTCGTCTTCTTCAACTTGTTTTATTTTCTAGCATCTATATGTTTTTAGGCTTGCAGCAGTTGTGTTTGCATTTTGAAACGCTATCTCTGAATGCTTGGCATAAGTTGCTCCTCGTGGGATATGATCTAATGGCTGCATTTCACATTGTAATGATAAACTTCCTGTGGTCATCTGCTCCAGCTGTTGTTGCTTCAATTCCATGAAGCATGTTCATGTGGTTTATGACAGATTAGGATGCTGTGAAGGTTTGCATGTCTATGAACAGTCTTCTAAACTTGAATCGACCAATCCACAATATCAATTATAAACTCCTGTGTCGATTTGTTATGTTAGAATTACTTGTATGAATCAAAATACTCATCCTTTTCTTATGTTCATTCATATGAATCAAAATTTTTTACTTAAGACATTTTGTTTATGCATTATTGTACAATTAATGTACTGTCATTTTATGTAATAATTTTTTTATTTTAGCAAAAATCGGTGTCTTATTTCGTATTTTTCTTCTCTAAAATTCTTATATATCATTTTCATTTAGCAAGTATGTTGAGATTTCATAATTTAATCTTATAAATATTTACATATTCTACAAGCTGATTTTACATTTAAAATTTATAATAATCTAATGATAGTGTACCAAATTTAAAATATCGAAGATATGAACTTAATTATGGATGATAAAATTCTGGATCAAATCTCATCTTCACTCTGTATTATTGTTTACACTCTTTTCCTGGCGAGGACGAGAGAATCCATGTCGCGTTGGAATCGTGTGTCTGCCTCTTGCGAAACAAGAACAGAAAGATGAGCGGAGGAGGAGCTCATGCTCAGTGCATTGGTAGAACACGTAACCTGAGCGGGGCCCGTGCTCAGAAGCCGCAGAACTCGAAACGATTGGGCTGGCCGGGGAGGCCGCCCTCCCGGCAGCCGGCGTCGCAAGCACGGGCGCACTCCTCCTTGGTGGCCGTGCCGATCGTCATGCACTGATCCTGCATGCAGGGGCAGTAGCACAGTTGGGGATCGTCGCCGGTCGCCGTGGCACGCTCCGTCGACGCTGCGACCAGCAACGCCGCGATCAGCACAACCGCCACCGTCGCCGTTGCCCTGCTGACTGCCATCCCTATCTCCTCCTTGGCTTTCTTGATCTTTGCAGGTATGAGCAGCTCAAAATGTATGCATGAGATGGGAGAGATGATAAGAACCGCATGCATGTATATAGGTTTCTGAGGAGGACTCGCCTGATATGGAACTTTTGGCCGGGAGCGAAGACCGGTTGCTTTGCGATGTGGAAGCAACTAATTTGAGGTGGGTTGAATTGTTCTAAAGCGAGGATGGATGGAATTCCGGAGCTAATTACACACCTTCATCACCTTCCTACGGATGTACGATTGGCCTTTAACCCTTTCTTTTTCCCAAATAATAATAATATTATTATTATTATTAATATTATTATTATTATTATTCCCAAATAGTGACGCAAAAAGAGCTACCAAAATTAAAACTCTCACGAAGCCAAATCAATGTAATTCTTGAATGTCAATAATATGTAGTTCTGCAAATGGCTATATTCCTACTGGCCTAATTGCCATCCCACAAACCTCTGCACCAGCAACCAGCAAAGTGTCTAAAGACACTGCACCATTGAGCCCCACTCAGACTAAATAACGCTCACATCTAAAACATCAGATGTTATTACCACCATCTTCTCGGGCAAAAAATTAATCATACTGGAGATGAAAAGGATTAACTATAGCAGAAAATAATCATCAATTAAATGGAGCTACTAAAAGGAGAAACCAACAACAGTAACAAAGAAAAAGAAATGATTTGACATCTAGATATCATCCATAAAAACGAGAAAGAGTGCGTAAAAAAAAGTCATCAATCAGAATTATAGAATCAGTGTTGATAGAACGACAGTATCCAAAACCAACCTAGACATTGTACTGACGACAATTGAATAACAGGTTCGTATCCAGAATCAACCTAGACATTGTACTAATAACAGCTAGTCTTTGTTCCAAAGTGCAATAGACAAACTGGACATGTATATGCTCGACATCGTTCACTAATGACAGTTCCAAATCATGGATTTCGCAAAACATGTCTATTCTACATAAACAACCGTCTCAAGCCCTTTCACCACGGATCCTCTGTGCCAATTGAATGTCCTTGGGCATGATCGTCACATGCTTGGCATGGATGGCACACAAGTTGGCATCCTCGAAAAGACCCACGAGGTATGCTTCAGCAGCCTCTTGCAAAGCAAGAACAGCATGACTCTGGAATCGGAGATCAGTCTGCAGAATGCATTTCTTCATAAGACATCGTGTAAATGATACAACATTTATTCTGCATGCATTTATTAGTACAGGTTACTGTTAGCTAAGTGACTGCAAAACCTGACCTAGAAGTCCTGGGTAATTTCTCTGACAAGCCTCTGGAATGGCAACTTCCTTATCAGAACCTCTGTGCTTTTCTGGTACTTACGGATCTCACTGTCATAGTACAATGCCAAACAAATCAAAATATAACTTTAATGCCCATACAGTAATTGGGTTACAGTCAATTAAGTCATCCATGTGCATAGAATAACGCACCGAAGAGCAACAGTCCCAGGTCGGAATCGATGAGGTTTTTTAACTCCACCGGTAGTTCGGGGCAGACTTATGTGCAGCCTATGACAACATAGGATTGGACTCATACACATGGAATTAAAAGACAATGAAACAGGAGCATGACATTCTGCATGTATAAACATAATTAACTAAACCTTAGTGGCAAGCTGCTTCCTTGGAGCCTTCCCTCCAGTAGACTTGCGAGCAGTTTGGTTTGTACGAGACATCTAGTACATAAACAAGTCATTCGAACCAATTTGAACCATCATGAGCACATACACACATGTAACTTAATTGTATAAAGATGGGAAAAGGCGATATTATTATAACATCTCAGAGCATCCATCACCCAGAAAGCAGAATGAGTGAGGTGGAAGGAAAAAAGAAAGACAGAATCAACCTCCCATGTAACTTCAACATGTCAGATTCGATCTCAAATCAACACTCTCTTGGACAAATGTATTTTTCCCAAATAAGATACGCTAAATTCCAAAGTCCAAACATGCATATATCACAATTTTTTTGAACAAAAATTGTGGATAGCAGAGTTGCTACTACTTTTACAACTAATCATAAAAACAAAAAAAAGTAAACAACCATAAGCCATAAGAACATCTATTGGGGTAAGCTATTTGACCTTTTTTCCAGCCATTAAGCTATGTAGAGGAAATATAACTAGCCAAACTGAAAGCCATCAATCAATTCATTGTTTCCTAACATATTCTTTTTAAACATCTTCATATGTCTTGTTCATATGCCACTTACCTTAATTGAATCCTCATCTAACCAGAATACTTATGGGTAATCTTTAGACATGACATACAATATAAGGGAAGACCTAACTTGGTAATTGGTATTAAATCTAGCTGTTTACAAATGAACATATGTATGGTTAGCCTAATTATTTTAATAACCCCAAACATTTAAGACAACAGTCTGTTTCAAAAACATTATTGCTGATATTTCTTATTTGAAGCTCACCAGCTCAAAAAAAGTAGCTCAATTTTCTCTTTATGACAAGCAAGATAGGGCAGAATTGACTTCACAATGTACTATCATAACAACTATGCTTGCCAACACCATCAACAACTAGCCAGAGGTTTACTATCAACTTCACAAACTACAATGAACTAACCATAGAAGTATAGACTTTGAGTTCATAAGATACAATAAGTAATACCTAGATATGCCTACAAGAACTCAATTACCACACCATCTATTGCATCAACAATAAATCAACAGAATCTAGAAAATTTTTGCACTATAGTTCTTATAACATAATGCCTCTTTTGATTATATATATATGTGTGTGTGTGTGTGTGTGTGTGTAGAAGTTTCAAGAAACTATGGTTCCAAAATACCACATGAACACTGCAACAACAAACAAGAAAACTAAAAAACACATTTGAACAATCAGAATAAAGATGAAAGGGGGTGCCAAGAAATCAAAAAGAAAATAAAAAAACAAATGATTGTTCTGGTACAAATTCAGTGATTGTGGCAAAAAAAAGTACAATGTTCCAAGTAAACATTAGGCATCTAATGTTTAGATGATATATCCATGGTACAATTATTTACCTCAGTAAACACAATATACACAAACATGACCCTTCTTTAACTTTCGAGGTGCAATTTTTATTCTAAGCTTATAATCAAACTAAGAATTTAAGACTATAAGAAAATAATATGTGCTGAATCAAAAGACCATGATTATTTCACAATGGTTGCAACCAAGACCTCATATTTCAGATTCCCAATGAAGCATTTATTGGAGAATCATATATTTTAAAAGCAAAACACGAAAAATAAGATTTCTAAAACAGTCGGGGATTCGTACAATAAGGGGGTGAAATATTCTAGCTGCGGCATCTGAAACATATACCTCCACATATCTGGCCTCAATGCACCATTTTGCTTTACTGTTTCATAGATTCGTAAGAACGATTTCTAGATGAAACTTCCACGTAAATACATAAAGATGCTAAGATAAATAAAACGACTAGGGTGTCAGCTTGTTGATATCATACGGAATCAAGTGAATATCTAAGAAACATTCAACTAGCCGATGACATCCGCAAAATATTCATGATTGCAGTGTAAGACGTCCATCCATGGGCAAGAATCAGAGTATCCAATCTATACAAAGAATGGTTCCCTCAAACCCTAATCTTGGAAGAAATCCCCACACACTCAGAATAATGAACCAAATCCCTCCACGACGGGGAAACAAAGAAAAGATAACGCCGTTCACCGATCGAGAACAGTAAAACAAAGATTCAAAAGGAAAATTCTGAATAGCTTTACCTCTCTTGTCGCCTCGACGAACAAAGCTCGGACTCACCGAAAACCTAGCGATGTATCAGAACATTTGAAGTTGAAGGTGAAGGCCCTACTTGAAGCCCGCCCGCCCGCCCTCGCCGACTCCCGAGGCCGGGAGTCGGCGAGATCCAACGGACGATATGAATCTTGATTTCCTTGAGATTTGCGGTCCCGTTAGTGCTAGAGCCAGATCGTGATGCTGTCTTTCTATTGGCTGGCATCGTTCGTGCGCGGATAATGAAGGTACAAAACCGTGTCCCCGTATCAAATTAGATACGTATCACATTCCTTAGTGCACTTTCATGTTGTTGTTGTCGTCTTATGGTCCATATAACAGTCACGACAAGTGGTTAGAATTGGAGTGGGCACGATTGATGCGATCAGGAGGAGCTGATTGTACGGCCGAGATGAATTTCAGGCTTCACTGTGATCCTTGCACAAGCGATCAGCGTAAAATTTTTGATGATAAAATTAATATTGAAACAGGAATAATAGAAATTCTTTTTTTTCCTTCTTTTAGGCTTCGAGGGTTGGTTTATATACCTAAGCGATCGATGGAGAAAGGCTAATGACTGATCAGGGTGGATCCATGTATCCTTCAAGAGCTTATTCATGTTGACGACTGGTTGTTACAGTTTCATATGGTTGTTACGGTCAACAAAAAAAGATGACTGCAAGGGCACTGTTTGTTTGGGCTAGCGCCTGTGGGAGATAAGTGGATGACTTATATCAGGTGACCAAAAAGGGGAAGATGAGCTTTGCCGCTAGGGATTAACGCTTCTTGCAACCAGATGATCGGAAAAGTGGGAGATGGGCTTCCCCTCCGTGGATTAATGTTCCTTATGGTCGAAATGTCGCTTTCTCGTCGTTCATCGTAAAGGGAAGGGAGACGTGTGGGTTCTTCTACTCATATTATTCCCTATAGGGCAATGTGCTATTGGGTGAATTAATAGGACAATGCTTATGTCATTATTTTTTTTATCAAATATTATTGACGATTATATGATGACATGTAAAACTTTGAATCTCATGCTAAGAGCCGGCACGATCATAATTAAGAAAAAGTATGGACTCTAGAAAAATCGAGCGGCATTGGAAACAAGATGGTTGGCTTAGTCAAGAGTATGTTTTTGTCTAAATCACCGAGGATTTTGATCTAATTTCTTTTATTTGGGACTTTCATATTAGATTTGGGTTATCGGATTTTTACGATCTCAACTACCAATCCAAAGTATGACCTAAAAATTCCGATGGATCTGTATTCAAATTCATAATAGAGAACAGCAATTTGTTGGGTTTGAGGATAGCTCATTCGACCCGATAACAAAGATGAAAAAAAAATGATTTTGTTATAATCAATTTTGGAATGTTATCACATATTAATTTTGATTGTCTAACTAATTTGACATTGCCAATTTTTTGAATGTTATAACACATCAAAGAGGGGAAAAAAATTCATCCATATGAGAGTCATAATTAGTCAAAGAAATCTCAAGGAAAGAGAAATATCAATATCTCCTGTAGTTGTCGTTGCTTGATTTCATCCCAAAGGTACAATGTTGTCTTGATAACCCTTATGGAAATTAAGTGAGGTGGTTAGAGTCGAGAAAAGTCAGGTTGAAGCGATCCCAAGGTGGTGGATGAGCGCACGAGGTCACTTCCGAGTCGGATCGAGGTGGGCCCTAGTCTCCTCAGGGTTTCGGGGTGACCTAAGGCATGTCTTGATTTCGTCGATAATCCTACATAAGATGTCAGTCAGGGTGATTTATCGACTCAATCTCTCTAATAGTAAAATTAGTATTCATGGAGTGGGAATAATAGAGTTTTTTGAGTTCGACCTCTTGTTCAAGCTTTAGGGATCGACTTTTATAGTTGGGCAATCGGCGAAGGAAGACCGACAATTGATGATGACTGGATTGTAGATCCTCTTGTGGCTTGTTTATATAAATAATCGATCTATATAGTTCCTTATGACACATCATTAGTGAAGGATGCCTATAGGGGTGTTGCTTGCCAGTCCTGATGACTGCCAGGGATGGGCAAACGATGGTCGTCTATGAAAGTCGACTAAGGAGGGGGCAAACATGCTTTATTGCTTGGGGTTTACTACTCTTGGTGCCCTATCCATATCACCTTTCCTTGAATCGCGATCTACCGAGGGCAGCAGGTTGTCGCCTTGCTATTTACCATAGGGGAAGGGTGACACAGGCTTTTTCCTACCCATGTCAACATCTTTGTGATAGCCAGTTGGCAAGTCAAGGCTAATATCAGCATATTCTCTATCATTCGTCCATGCGTAAAGGAAGAATATAAAACGAAAATCCTAAATTTTCCAAAAATGTGTCCATTGTCGTATGAAGATTGGTGCACAAAAACCCACGAAACTGAGAACCAAATGTGAGATAGTTGTGTTACCTAAGAAAATCATATATCCATGAATTTCTACAGATCTGTGGGAGAGGATGAAAGAGGTCAAGCGTTCTCCTTTCTAGCTGTGATCCACACGATAGGGGCTATGAAGACGCTTCTTGAATCATTGCCTAAATCTCTATTTCTACTATGTAAGGAGGAGAGGGAGAGAGAGGAGAATAGGAGGTGGCAACCAAGAAGCCTAGCTTATGGCCCTTTGGTTCTCTCCTATTTTGTAAAGACCTCTTATCAACTTAGCCCTAATGGATACTATCATATTGGATATTGGATCTCCATCCAACTACCCAAACTTCTTAAATTAGTAGATCTCTATCTATTAATCTCTCATTAACTCTTATTAGATCTTATACATATGATACAATAATTTAGAGAGATACAATAATTCAAATGTTTATTGGATATCAAATAAGATAGGGATTTCGGCGGATATCTTATATCCGAACCTCTACTCATCACAACACGTATTATATGTGTATGAACCTCTAGGCCCAATATCGAGCTGGCACTGAATCATATCTATCAGAACTCCTTCTGATTCAGTAAATTATTATCTCTATAATAATTCACTAGACTCATCGACTACGGATGTACTAGGCCACTATGTCGTAGTCCTTAGATTATACAAGGAAATTCAATCCAGTTGACTTGTATGCCATTGGCCAAGGATTTGTTTGAGCAGGAATACATGAGATATTTCTCTTATGATACCGAGAGCAGATGATTCTCTATCAACACTCAATAGTACTCAAGGTTGGCTGCTACTTTCGATGATCGATTGTACTAGATTTGAAACTTTCAATCATATAAGTCTAGTATTAAATAGTAGAGTACGCATACAGGACATCATTAGTGTCTCAAGTGTAAGAACCAGGTACATCATTTGAATGATAGAATCACTATCTAACAATGAGGTATCATCAATCATCCAGCATTCCATGAGCAGATCAAACAAGTGAACTTATTCTCTAATTAACACATGTACTGTAGCCCTAGTGTCCCCACGCGAGCAGCTATGAGACAAGCTACCTCAATCATATGGACAAGTATACAATACACCAGTCTGTCCGATTATCTCAATGTCCCTCTCGAGTAACCTATGACCGAGATTATTTAGGGTTTATGTTTAAAAACGAATCGATCTTATTATCATAATTTCATTACGATCTGATTCTCATTGCACAAATTTATGATGTATATTCATGCAATAAGTAATATAAAATGATAAATTATCAAATAATATAATAAACAAAAAGATTATGTGTCATGTCACACGTGTCATCACTCATGTGATTGGCTTGCAAGACAACTATGATTAGCACACTATGCCTAATATACGGTCTATAAGATATTAGATAGATGATGGACTGTAGTTACACAATAATTGAGGATCGATAGATTCAATGGATTGGATCCCTTGTATCATCTAGGGACTATGGTGCAGTGGCATAGTATGTCCATAGTCGATGAGTCGAGTGAATTAATGTGAAGATAATAATTCACTGAATCAAAAGAAGTTCTGACAAATATGACTCGCGGCAAACTTGATATTGGACCTATAAGGTCACACATATGGTAGGTGTTGCAACAAGTAGAGGCTCAAATATGAGATATCCGTTGAAGCTCTTATCTTATTGGATATCCAATAAGCTCCTAAATTTTTAGACCTTTTGAGTGAGACCCAATAAGAGTAAATATAGATTATATATATATATATATATATATATATATATATATATATATATATATATATATATATATATATATATATATATATATATATATATATATATATATATATATATATATTAATCTTAGAGGCTTGGGTGATTGGATAGATATCCAGTACCTAATATGACATGATCCATTAGGGTTAAGTTGTAGAAACCTCTATAAATAGGAGGGCTCGAAAGGTGGCATAAGCTAGTCATCTCCTAGTTGCCCCTCCTATTCTCCTCCCTCTCCTTTCTCCCTTAGCCAAAGCCCTAGTTTAGGGTATGTGGATAGCAAGAAGGGTCGGCCCCTTCTTGATCATATGGTGCATGTAGAGAGAAAGATCATACAGCGATTTAAGGAGTGTCTTTGTCGTATCTACCATATCGATCACCGCTAAATAGGAGAACAGTTGACCTCTTTCATCCGCTTCTACAGATCTGAAATTTTTCAGGAATATACGATCTCCCTTTATACCTAGGCAATTGGCGAAGAAAGATCTATGGCTAATGGGGACTAGCTCGTACATCCCCTTATAGCTTATTTATGTGAACAGTCGATCAATAGAATTCTCGGTGGCACCTATAGGAGTATACCAAAAGTATTAAAAAGAAATTTGATTCTTCTTATATAATCTAGTCAGTTCTATACATAAAAATAATTTATATAATATTTGTTTTATAATCATGGTCATCAGATATAATATACTAAATATTTTCTTTACAGTATAGTTGGCACTTTGTTATATTCGAAGTTAATTAGAATGTATACGTTAAGTCTCAATTGGGTTTTCCTGGGTTTAGCTTATCCAAGTTGGAGTGTGATGTTCCCATCATCAAATCTTTGTTTGCTTAAAGAAAAGGTTTAGAGTGCTATTGATACATCTGTCTAAGATGAACGCATTGATACTTAAATCATAGGTGGGTGCATTGTAAGCATATGGATGCTTTGAACCATTTTGACGCATTAGCCACCTTGATGTCTATGTCTTAGATAAAAATATTATATCTAAGAAGATTTTTTATCCAATCAAGAAATATTATATACTTTGTGCTTGACGAATATATCATAGAGATGCCTTACTTGATTGTGATAAATGAGATATTTTGATAGTAATATCCTAAGTAAGCATATAATATGTAATGAGATGTCTTTGGAGCATTAAGTGTTTTAATTTTTTTTATTTTGGATGGACATATAGTGTATAAAGAGAGATACTTTGTGCCAAGTTGGATGCTCCATAATAATATATTGTATTCAGAGGTGATATAGGCACAAATATATTTTTTGAATATTAATTTTTATATAAGTGAAAGGATACTTTGGTAGTAAAGAGTTATGATAAGTATATAATTTTGCCATGTCCAATCAACTAACTTCTAATACGTATATATGTGTGTCTACACAAAATACGTAATCAAATAAAGCGTTTAATAACAATACATTGGTCCCATGTGGGCTCCATGCTTGTCTCCAATAACAAGAAAGGTAGGTCACTCAGGTGAGAATGATAAACCACGAATTGTCGAAAAGGAAAAATACAAAATGCTGACGTGGTAAATCGTATGTACCCATGAATTTACTCTGCGAATCGCTGCCTCCATTTTGTGTGTCCCACCTCAAACCCAAATCCCTACAGAATATGACCCACAGTTTTGGTGGCCGCCCACCTCATGTGACGTAGGCGAGATGTGGCCCATCTTTGTCAGCGGTTCGGTCAGGCGGGTTAGTGCGGAATGTTGACGAAACGTGGCCCACTTAGTCCACCGACGTCACCGAACGCCGGCAAATGCACGTAGAGGACGCCACGTGTCAGTAGTGGGTAATCTGACACTAACGTTGACTTTACCAAGCAAAAACAGACGACTTCCTGTGCAACCCCCCACCCTGTCTCTGTCTCTGTCTCTCACGGGACTGTACGGAAGCTCTCCTTCCGATGGCACTCTACCGTCGGATCCTATCCAAGGAGCCCCACAGGCACGACGACGACGAGGGCAGCGCCAGCATCGTCCGTCATCCCGCTACTCTTCCTCCTTGTTGTCCTCCGACACCTCCTCCCTCCCCTCTACCTCCTCTATACACCGATGACCAACACGACCGTCGGCTCGCCAACCTCCTAATGATCGGCGCCGCTGTTTTTGCCGCTGTTCTCCTCCTCTCTATCACATACTACGCCGTCCTCCGCCGTCGCCGCTGCCGCTTCCCCCTCCGCGTCGCCGCCACGGGCCCGGCGTCCATAGGTGACGACGACGATGACGGTTTTGTTGGCGACGGGGAGCCGTTCCACCATGTCTGGTACATTCGGACGGTGGGCCTCGACGAGTCCACCATCGGTTCCATCGCGGTGGAGGAATACCGGGCCAGTGATGGCATCCTCGACGGCGTCTCCGACTGCTCCGTGTGCCTCAGCGAGTTCCACGACGGTGAGCGCGTCCGCTTGCTCCCCAGGTGTGGCCACGCGTTCCACGTCTCCTGCATCGACACCTGGCTCCGTGCCCACGTTAATTGCCCCCTTTGTCGGGTTCGCATCGTCGACCCCAACGGTGAACCCTCGCCCCCCGCAGCCGCCGTCGCCCTCGCAGTTTCTATCACTGCCTCCGGTGGTTCGGTGGACTTGGACTCCGCCTTCCCTGCTGCTGACGAGACTGCCATTATAACGATCCAACCTCTGGAGGAGCAGCAAAACGGAGGAGGAACGGAGAGCACTGTTGCAATTAGGATTCCGATCTACCATACGGAAGCGTTCGATCTGCCGCCTGAAAGTTCCGGATCGCGAGGGCAAAGCGATGTTGGGGCGTTCGGATTGCAGCCGGTTCGGCGATCCTTTTCAATGGACACTCCATTGATGAATTCTATCCTCGGCAGAGTCAAACCGGAAGAGAGCATCATTGATGAGGAAGGGAAAGACGCGACCTTTGAGGAAGAGAGTTCTCCAAAGAACAGGGTAAAGCACTGGAATTCCTCCGAAGGGGCTATGGATAAGGGACATTCCGACATAGAAAGATCGCTATCTAGCAGCGGAAGAGGGTTCCTCTTCTCAAAATATGGGCAGATTGCCAGAATCCATAGCATGCCTATGTAGCATTTGATCTGTTGTGGGTTGAGTTGGTAGCATCTGCGGATCTTTTAATACCATGAGTGGTGTCAGGCAATTCTGGAGCTGCTGATTTCTGTTTGTATGATCAATGGATCATGAGGGAGCTCAAAAGTGAACTTCCTCACCTGAGGACTCAGATTTGCAGTAATGGAAATAAGTCCATCTTTGTTTTTGAATCAGTCAGATGCATCGATGCTTCTATATGATCATTGAAGGTGGTAGAGGAAACTTGGGTTTGCTTCTCTAGCCTACCTTTGCTTGCTTATTTGGTTTTCTCTTGTTATTCCTTTTCTAAATGCACATTGTGATTGTGATACAAATCTGATAGGTTTTGTAGGCAATTGAAACGAACACTTCGTGCGCATTGTGTCGCACCTCACGGAAACAAATGGTTTTACTTATCAACCATTTAGTGCTCAACAGTCTGAATATATATTAGCAAAAAATGAAGCTCACAAATTCTCTTTTTTGGGTGGATCAAAGTGGTGAAGGATTAATGGAATAACCCTTGGTTCTTTAACTTTCATTATTTTGAAAATTGGTGAATGAGACTACAATTTTCATTCTTTGTTGGGTTGGCACTGTCTTCGGCCCCCATTTCATCTACGTCGCCTCCTTAATCTTTGTTATAATGCTTCGACTTGAATTTCCATGAAAAAAACTTTTAATTCTTTTCTCGACAAGCATAATGGTTGATTTAGCTAATGTGGTGCCATTTGGTTTATGTTAGTTTAAACAACCTGATTAGGTGATGGAATTCAGTATGCACCACAAGCGAGCATTCTCGATGTGTTACATGAATACATCAGGTTCTACAACATGCTATGTGTTTCTCTTCGAATCGATTCTATTTAATTATTCAGTTGTACTTGTAGTTTACTTCTCATCTATCTGTGCCTAGTGATACATACTGAGTATCTATTAGATGCGTATTGGTTCCGTTTTTGCTGCTAAGTTGGATGTTGTAAAACA
This sequence comes from Musa acuminata AAA Group, assembly GCF_036884655.1. Classification (NCBI taxonomy): domain Eukaryota; kingdom Viridiplantae; phylum Streptophyta; class Magnoliopsida; order Zingiberales; family Musaceae; genus Musa; species Musa acuminata. Next base: position 36,161,058 of record NC_088333.1, on the reverse strand, counting down.
TTATACTGCAAAATTGCATTGCCTATAAACTAGATTATATGAGGAAGTCTAAATCTATCCTGCCTTGACAGAATACCTGAAATGTTAGTTGGTTCTTCTATTTAAATGTGTGCATCGTTTCTCAAGGAACTCATTTTAATTCTTTCGATATGAACATGCCTCCAATTCCTACTTTTAGAGAGTATGTTTCTGTTCCAGATGATTCATTGCCGAATACAATCATATTTACAGTACTTCTTTGCAGTACCTGCAAACTTGAGTTACTCCACAGGCTTCAATTCAGTGTTCACAGATGTGTGATACCGAGTGCAGGTCGATACTAAAGAAGACAAAAAAAACATATAATGAGTTATATATATGATGCATAAATCACCTTTACTTGACATGTCGTCTCTGTGGTGATAAAAGCAGCCAGTGAAAGGTATATGCAGAGTTCATATTTATTTAAGAAAGGTAACTTCTTTATTCTTCTCAATTTGATGAGAACTCTTAGCAGTGCAAGATTGACATATGATTTTATTGTGTTCTTCAATGTCTTTTGTGTCTCCCCTTGCATGAATTGCTAGCTGAGACTCTGCATAATCTGCTTAGACTTTGATGGTTAGAGGCTCTTAAATGCCTTCTATGAGCATTCTGATATATGTTGCACATATGTAGGACACTTTTGGAAGCATTTGAAGACATAATGATACAAGCAAAACATTTATACTTACACTAATATATGTTTCACTCGTATAAAATATTAGTAATATATGTGTCCTTTGGTCTTCTTATTGGTTTGGCATGCATTTCAAGTGAATGACTGTTATTCTTGCAACCTATGTATATGATGATAGTAAATTGCTTAGATTGTACATATAATATCTTCATATGTTAAATGCCTATATTCTTATGTCTGTTTCCAAGCTTCATGGTGATTCAATTCAGATCATGTAGATGAGGTAAAAATCAATTTATTGCAGAAGATCATAGTATTTAAGATCATAGTATTCATAGTATCAAAAAAATACTTTCAAAATTGTGGAGAATCATTAGGAAGATAAGACATTGATTACATAATTAGTCGGATCAGGATAGAAATTCCTTCAGCATTCTCTTCGTCAAAATAAGATAATTTATATTCAATTTATTTTCTTATTTATGCTTTATATTTTTTTATAACATTATTTAGTTATATGTTAATTAATTAAAGCGGTCCACAAGGAATCCCAAGATGTTGATCCACAGCAACCTGCAGCCAAGCATTGCAATCCGTAGTGGGAAACACATTCTTATCAGCATCTCACATGACAACGTGATCATGTCCCCTCCTTGGGAATCTCTCTACCCCAACAGGGCAGTGTGGGTGAGCTCAAAGGTGAAGTGAAGTCAATGCGATGGATGGACACACTTGTTGATGCTTATTTCGAATCAATTCATGTTTGATTCCGATGAACTTTAGATAATATAATCTATCCGTGTTTTTACAGATTTATCCTTGCAAATTAGAGAAATAACACACATATATATTTCAAACATAATGATTCTTCAAGCATATATATGCTCTTTTGATCTTTCATTAATATTGACCCAAAAACTCAAATTACCATGGATAATCATGATTATAAAAAAAAATAATATTAATTTTAAAGAGTGAATTAAAAAAATATATATTTTTAAAAATTTCTCTAAAGCATCTCTAATTACATAAAAAAATATTTTAACCCTGCACCATCACTTTATGCCACCCCTACATCATCATTGTCACCTTGCATCGCGCTTGCACCAAGTCTGTTATCATCCTTGTGTCATATCTATCACATCATATCTACTCTTATTCGTCTTGCCCTCTTGCAAGAAAGGAGGGGGCACATAGCGACAGATTTCACCACTCTCGTCGCTCTCATGCAAGCAAGAAGGAGGCATAGCAATGGTGGAGGTTCTATCTCCGAAGGGAAGAGCAGTGAAAAAATTTGTGAAAACTTTGAAATTAAGAGTGTTATGTAGAAAACTTTTAAAGAGTTTTTTCTACAAATTTATCTAATTTTAAATATACAAAAATATAATAATAATAATAATAATAATAATAATAAAATTATAAGTCTTAATTAAATCGATTAAATATCATATTTATGAGATATGATGTAGTTTTATGCTAGCCATCAATGACCTAACGTAATTTTCTATCATTTTTACTCAGATTTGGGATCAACATTTACGATATTAAAATTTTAAATATATAAAATATAAATATCTAAAATATTTTTCATGACCTTATTATCATCGTCCCAATCAACCAAGGATATTAATAGTGATTGGAGTTCATTGGTAAAGATGATAAAACTGACGGAGATTAAGTACAAAGTTCTTCCTAAAAGACGATGTGCTTTCCAAAGATGATTCCTTCCATCGCTTTATTCACTGCCTCACGCCGCTCCGCACAAAGATGAGAAGAGATAGATGGAGGGGGGGAAGCGAGGAAACCACGAAAGGAAGCTCCTTTGACAGCTTTTGGTTGGTAATGGCCCGTCAGGTAGGGGTTCTGTGAAGCCATCAAGATAATGCCCTAAAAATTACATGCTTACAGAGCTCCGTTTGGCATAAACTTGAGCTCAAGGCAGGTATCCACAAAATTCCTCCACCTTCCTTCTCATCCAGGGGTCCAAGAAGTCTTCTTTAAGAGCTCTGTGGTCTCCAGTTGGGCCACGTCTTCTGATCACCACAATGGAGGTGATTCACTGTAGCGTGCTTGCATCTGGTTTCTTGATGGTCTTGCTTCTTCTGTTCCGATTGTCGCATTCATCAGGTAAAGGCCTTGCCTTTCTGCCATGTCTCGTGTGCCTGCCGCTTTGGTGCTCTGTTTCTTATGATTGTGCTTGGGTTTTAGTTGATGGTTTCTCGAAGGTGAGGGGTGTCAACTTGGGCGGGTGGCTGGTGGTGGAGGGATGGATCAAGCCTTCACTGTTTGATGGAATTCCCAACGGGGACATGCTTGTGGGTTTCTGTGCTATTAGCGCCTGCGGCGATTGGTTCTCTTAGTGGCTCTGTCGATGTCGTTGGTTTCATCTTTTTCTTTTGGTTTTGGTGGCGATGATTGTGTGCAGGATGGAACCCAAGTGCAACTGAAATCAGTGGCCCTGCAGAAGTACGTCAGTGCAGCCGACGGAGGAGGCGGAAATGTGACTATCGACAGAGACGTCGCATCATCATGGGAGACCTTCAAGGTGCTCTCTGTTCTCGAGTTAGTATAGAATTTCTCAGAATGGATGCCATGTCTTCCCTTTCTTTGTTGCCTTTTGGTGTCTGATCTGGCTAACTGGAAACTCATGGTGTTAACAAGATAAGTATCGCTAAAAGTTAAAACATACTTTATTTGTTAAAAATCTTTTGTAGCTAAGATTCCCTAAGAAGATAAATTTTGACACAATATTTGAATGAAAGCTCAACTTTACAGATAATAGTTATTGTTTGCTGATGGCGATGAGACAGATGTTTGAGGTTTTAACCTTGCATATCTATGGACGGTTAGCTTTTTAAACCAAGTGCTGAAGCTTTTTAAATATGCTATCCAAACATTATTTTAGACTATGCAAGGTTTGAGACATCAATGATTAAATCTATATGTCACTTACACCATGCAGCTCAGGCACACTATTTGCTGGTGGAAAAAGACATTAAGAATTGGCCTAGACATTGTACAAAATATCTAAGCAGTGGCTGTTCTATGCTGGTGCAAAATTCTATTCATGAAACTAGAGGATATAGTAATTGTACAAGTTGAATTATTTAGCATAAAATCTCAGGCAAGGACCACACAACTCGGTCTCAGCCACAAAGAGGCAAGCATTACTTGAACATAATGGGGCATGGATATGCAAATTGTGCCATCACAGAAGGGTTGACATCTTGTCAATTGGGCATATCTATTGTGGCACTTATTGCTAGTCAGTTAATGGTTTTTGTTTCTAATTTTCTTAATAAGAATATCAGTAAATTTAGTTTAGTATTTCTTAGATCTAAATTTTTTCACTGTTTGCAACTATCCTGTGATCTTAGTTTGCCAAATTGTTCATTAGTTAGAAAATTTTTGGTCCTAACATGATAGCTACTCTGACTGAAGATGCTTTCCACCAGCTATGGCGAGTATCTGAAGTAGAATTTCAATTTAGTTGCTTTGGAGGTCAATTTTTAACATCAAATAATGGAGGAAGTTCAATTTCCGCAACAGCAGATTCACCAGCCATGAATGAGACCTTTTACATCGAAAGAAATAATACAAAGATTCACATCAAGCTTTTAAATGGTAACTATGTACAGGTATTGTTTGTGGCTCTTAATCACAAATTGCATTAACATGCTGGTGTTGTCAATTATTTTTGGTGGAATATTTCAAAAAGAATAGAAAAAGGTTAAATATCTCGAATTTGTAAAATCTCTTTTAGGCAACAGTGAATAACCAGCTCAATGTGAATCATCAAGGTGATCTAGGATGGGATGATAATGAAGCAACATTTGAAATGACAGTTGTTGCCAACAACTTGCATGGAGATTTTCAGCTTGCTAATGGATTTGGACACGAAAAAGCTCAAGAGGTCCTGACGGTAAGAGTGAGACATTTTTTGCTCGATTGACCATATCAAAGTCTTTATTGTTATTCCTTATCTATGCGGTAGGCTTTCATATTGCCTCCTATAAGTGTTGTTCGAGATGTCTTTTTTTCATCCATATTGATTTGAAGTATTTACTTGCTGCTTCTTGCAAACAAACTATTGTAATCTGATGTCCAGAACCACAGAAACAACTTCATTACTGCTGAAGATTTTGCTTTCCTATCTCGGCATGGTATCAATACTGTTAGAATTCCTGTTGGATGGTGGATTGCAAAAGATCCTGAGCCACCAGCTCCTTTCATTGGAGGATCCTTAGCAGCTCTGGACAGAGCATTTTCATGGGCAAAGTACTACTGTTTTTTTGCTCTTCTTTGCGACAACTAAGTGATTATCTCATTAAAACTTCTGTGCTGCTCTACAATTTTCCAAAGTATGAAGATTATGATTGTTACTTTAAATGCAGGACTCATGACCTGAAATGCATCATTGATCTTCATGCTGCACCTGGTTCTCAGAATGGGATGGAACATAGTGCCAGTCGAGATGGTTCGGTAGATTGGCCAACACCAGATTACATCTCACAAACACTGGATGTGATCGACTTCCTGTCAGCAAGGTACATGGTTCTTTCTTGGTTGATAATTAATTGACATCTGAAACTGGAAAAATAAAGGTGCTATGGTTTCTTTAATGCCTTGGAAGTTCATGCATCCTGAAGCGAATATTACTAATTACTTATGTTGAGTAGTTGCTTAAGAGAATCTACACAAAGTCTAGAAGCTCACTGAAGTGAACACTCAGATAATGTATTTGTGAAATCTTTTGATATACACAACAGTTCTTTCCTTTTGATTATATGAAGTACCTAATATCCCCTACTATGCTCTCAATTGAAAAACAGCACTACCATGTTGATAAGCATCTCTAGAGACTCACTAACTATAAAATACTCATATCTAAAGCCACTAGAAGCCAAATTACGGGAATAATAAACTACAGATCGTCAGATATCAAAGAGTCCACTTCTAGTTCTATTGTACTGTTAATGTTTGACATCTCTAATTAAAGATATTTTGAAGTCTCCAACTTATGCATATATATTTAACACAGATGTGTATCCAACATTATTGATGATGACGGAAGCTAAATTCCGATGATAATGGTGGACATTTAAACTGAATAATGGATGTCACCATTGTCCATGTTGAGCTGGAAGTTCAAGAGACATGCCTAGAGAACAGGAATAAGTAATTTTTCTCCTTTTGGTCCAACTGTGATCATGTCATTCTACAGGCCAGTTACTAATATTATAAAGGAATTGTTCCATCAGTCAGGAGTTCTCAAGAAAGTTCTCCTCATTAAGATACAATTAATCCTTCAAAGGAACCTAAACCACTTCCTCAACATATATTTGTTGGTCTGAAAATGCTCTATCAAGAACGTTTTTACTATATAATAATCTACTTGGATATTTTCCATGACATACTCATGTCATGCCTGTGAAGCATAAGATTTTGTGTTGCTACCATTCTGCTTTTCTGATTGAAAAAAACTACATTTTATCCTTCTCATGAAGTTTAAAATTTCAAATTGAGATAACTGTTGATTCAAACTTCTTGTTTACGACATTTTGTTTCCTTGCATCAGTAATGTAAAGAAATCACTGAGCTAGTAAAAGATTTTCATTTTGAATAAGTTCGGGTGCCAAAGAAATATCAATTAAATTAGGAGACATTAACAAAATGCAGATTAGAAAACCAGTCCTATGGCTGATATCAATGTTACATTTGGTTCCGCCATTTCCAGGTATGCAAATCATCCTGCTCTGTTAGGGATTGAACTTTTAAATGAGCCTTCTGCAGCTGCAGTTCCATTTGATGTTTTAGTTTCTTATTACACAAGAGGGTATCATATTGTTCGGAACTACTCTTCAACAGTTTATGTTATAGTCTGTCAAAGAATAGGAAATGCAGATCCGATGGAGCTTTATCAGGCAAATATTGGAGTTTCAAATATTGTTGTTGACTTGCACTATTATAATCTCTTTGATCCATATTTTAGCAACATGGACGCAACAGAGAATATTCAATACATATATGACAAGAGAGTGCCACAATTGCAGTCGCTGAACAGTGCAAATGGACCTCTTGTCTACGTTGGTAAGCTTTTCTGGTTCATGCTTTTATATCTAAGACTGCAGTATAATATTCTATGGAAGATGTCAATTATACTTTTGAGTCAACTGAGTTTTAGGAAACTAAAAATCTTAACATTTATATAATCCTGAATGTATGTGCCTTCCTTTTATCTGAGCATTATCAATTACTAAAATTCTGCTTGATGCCTCACACCATGATTACATCTATATGCATTACCAGTTTGTTTTGCTCTCCAATGCCATAGTACTGTATGAATCTCCATTATTTGGTGCTTTACTATTGTACTCAGGACAATGCTCATGTTCTTATCTTTTTCTCCTCTGCTATGCAAAAAATTAATTCTTTGCAGAAATGACATCTTTTAGCCGGCTTGCGTTTTGAGAAGTTATACCTAATATACATACATGATGTGCATCATCCAGGTGAGTGGGTAAATGAATGGAATGTGACAAATGCCTCGCAGTCCCAATATCAGATGTTTGGTATGGCTCAATTAGATGCCTTTGATGATGCTTCTTTTGGTTGGTCTTACTGGACACTGAAGAATGACAGAATGCATTGGGATTTTGAGTGGAATATCAAAAACCATTATCTTCTTTTCGGTAGGTACACATCTCATTCTGATTGCTGTTTCAGCATTCATATATTTGTGTTTGTTCATTTGAAACATCCAGATCTTCTGGCATTCATATTCCGACTTTGTTATAAGAACATGTACCACATAAAACCTATTTGCTGTCTCATGAATACAAACCTCGGTTACACTAAAATGCTACCGAAACTAATTACAGTCAGAAATTTCTAAGAACAATTTTACTTTTTTAGATGTTTCATTTTGGAGCTTGAGAAGAAAGCTCATATTCTGCTTAGGAAGTCTTGCAGTAGTTTTCTATTTTCAGAATTCCACTAATACCTTCCTCCAGTTGTGAATGAACAAACAACATTGATGGAATAGCATATAAGAAAAATAATTTTCTACTTCAACTGTCCATATGCTTGTTTAATTAAGAAAGCTCGTTGAATAAAAATTATAAATGCTCACTTATACTTCCCCTGATACTAGTAGAACCAGTTCTAACATTATCAAATCATTTTGCAGGAAGTTCATCAATCAAAAAGCCAAATAGTCTTCTGTTCCTTTCATTGGTATGTGCAGTAACGTTATTGAACTATCTCGTATAGCAGATTAATTCTGTGAGCAAAGTTGGGAGACCCAACAGAAGATATGCCCCTTTGGGAGAATCTCTTGTAATTTTAGGATTATTATTATTATTATTATTATTATTATTATTAGTATTTCTTCTATCAACAACATTACTCCATTGCCCATTGAACATTCTTCAAATATTTTATTTTTTTTGAGTTTTCATTTTCAATATTTTTTTGGTTTTGCAAATGCAAAGTGCTGAAGATGGGATTCCATCCATTATCAAAGGTCAAAGTTTTAGTAGCTTAACTGACATCTTCAAATATTACTTACATGTTTGTCTCATTAGAACGGGAAACTTAGTCTCTTTTTAACGGGAAAAAAAAAAAGGCTTTTTGATTCAATGATAAGTGAGTCTTTCATACCAAACTCTCAACGTTTGATATGTAAATATGATATATTGCCATCAATTGTAAGATGAGATTTCAAATTTTCAATCTTTGAGAGGTAAATTTAGCACATGATTATCACACTAATATTAATGGTGTAACAAAAAAAAATTAATTAGAAATAAAAGTAAGTGCAAATAGGAAACATCCAAAGTGTGAAGTTAATTTTTGGTCAATTTCTTCGCGCAACACTAAACACTTATAGGATACGGCTAATCGTATATTATCTCATATAATTATTTATCTTTAGTATCTCTATTCTTATATTTTTTAAAATTATATTGAGATTTTTATATTTATAAAAATAAATTATTATTATTATTATTATTATTATTATTATTAGAAAGTAAACGTATGTAGTCAAGTCATTTTAGTAAAAGTCGAGATTGCTTTCGTCCGAATAAAAAAAAGCTTGCATGTAAAAATGAATAAGAGATTACTATTTATAAACTAAGAAAATAAATATTTTTTATATTTATTATCATAATTTAATATTTTTAGGACTATGTATATTTTACAATAACATAAAAGACATCATTTTCTAAGTCAATTATATTAACTCAGAAGATATTATATTTTGAGTTTTTACAAATTATCTAGTAAGATGTGTGAGTGATAGAGAGATCCGATGGCACTACGTGCATAGACAAAAGATATGGAAAAGGAAAAAAAAGAAAAGAAAAGATGAGAATAAAAATATACTTAAAGGGTAGAGAATAATAAACTAATATTTTAATTTTTTTTAAACGAATTATAAATAATAAAAGAATTGTAAATAGTAAGATTAAATTTTGAGTAAAAAAGATAATCCGGAAAAGTGGGAATAATCAATGACAGGTTATCGGAAAAAAAAAGCCTTTGCTTTTCTCCGTTGGTATCCTATATTTAGGTTTTATCAACGGATACTTTTTTTTTTTATTTTGATTCCAATAATATCTTTAAACTAGATTGTTTATGATTGATCTGTGAATCGATTTAGTTTATATCAGATAGATTTGAGTTAGATTACTTTATATGGATCCCTTGTATTCAAGTTACATTTAGGTTTTAATTGAGTTATACTCGTTTACCTAATATATAACAATATATTAATTTTTATATAAACTAATTTAAAATTTTATTATAAAATAAAATTAATAAATTTTTTTGTTAGCATCAAATTATAATAGAATTCTCACAGGTTTGATCATTAATTATCCTTAAAAAAAATATTACTATTAAAATAAGTTAATTAATCGAAGGTAACTTATTTCAATTTTTAGTGTAACTAAATTAATATATAAAAGAGAAATTATGAAATATAGGATTTTGTGATTAGTTTTATGTTGAATTTAAGATAAATTTATATAAAAATTAATATGTTTTAAACATGTGATGTGAATGAGTGGAACTTTGATTGTAAATCAATCGAGTTAATATAAAAATATATTTTTTGGATAATTATATATATTTAATATTTATAGGATAACTTGAGCTTTTTAGTTTTATGATAAATCTAGAAAAATTAATAAATTTTTTAATATGTTATGTGAAAGAGTATAACCTAAGTATGACGCGAGTATAATTTGAGTGTAATAATTTTTATAGATAATTTAATATAATTTTATATGAAAATTGATATATTTTAGGATAATTGATTTTTTTTAGTTTTATGATAAATTTAAGATATTTTTTATAAAAAAAAATAGATATTTTTTAATATATTTTGTAAATAAGTATAATCCAAATGTAATGACTTTTATAGATAAACTAGGAGTAGTGGAGGAGAATTAGAAGATTAAAAAGGAGGTGGAGGAGGGGTGAGAGAGGTGGACGAGGAAGGAGAAGTCGAAAGGCAAAAGAGGAAAAGGAAGCCTAAGAGAGAGGGGGAGACGACATAGTGAGAGAAGGAGCTGATGATAGAGTGGTGGGAGGATGCTAAGGGGGAGAATGAGGAGGAAGCTAATGCTTAGGGGAAGGAGTGGAGATATAGTTTGGGGTAATTTAGAAAAATCAAAGGATAATCTAAAACTTAATTAAATCAAATCGAATTGTTAAAAAATTTTATTTATTGAGGGACAATCATTATTTTTTTATTTTATTGAAGGTATTTTGGTCAAAATAAAAGCTTCAGTTTTTTTTGATAAATTGCCCAATAATCAATTTTATATATAGTTGTTAAAAAATATTAAAAAGTAAGTAAATTCAAAATGAAGTAGCAAGTTACATTAATGGATACATAAATAGCATTAATATAAATAAACACATAAATAGATTTTGAATCATACCCTAATCATAAGGACAAAAGAGTAATATTTGTTCGACCATGTAATTATAGTGGTCCAAATAATTCCGTCTCACTTTCCAATCAATTTACATATAAAAAATTCTCATAAAACAAGCATGATCACATGAAAAGATCATTGTACCTCTACATTGTCGTCGTCCACTACTCCCGTGTTATTGTCTTAGCTCTCCCTCGTCTTTTATGTCACGTCTGTCACCGTCTATCACCACCTCTCTCATTTTATGAGTCTAATAGAGGTAAAGGCGAAGGCCTCACTCTTATCGTTGTGCCCATCCGGAAGGTCTCATCCTCGATAAGAGAGGATCGTGAAATTATGACAACAACTCTTTCCATGATAAGTCCGATAGAACAAAGGGGAGGAAAGGAGGTATTAAAGACTGAGGTTCGTCAAATGAGAGACTAAGGGTAAAATAATAAAAAATATTCTATAATTTTTTTTAAGTTAAGACACTAAAAAATATTCTATATATTTTTTAAGAATATTCTTTTTAAAGTACTTTCTGCTCGGTCTACAGCCGCCACCGATTTATTGAGCATCGAAGCATGAGCTGATTTGGACAATCTATTCCTTCTCTGTCTGCCACAATTTAAATTATTTAAAGAATGATTTTTTTTTTCCACACTTTATTCCTTGCAACTTAGACAACCAGATTTTAATATTTCTGGATATAACACATGCGTATGACACCCAAGTCAACAAAACAATACAAGAAAAAGAATCAAGGAAATGACTTCAATGACTCCAACAATTGAGACTTAATTTGTATCAGAGAGAATAGTTAAGAGTGTATTAGCACCGAACCTGATAAATTTTAGAAGAAAATAGAGAAGAATGGCAAAGAGACTATAGCTCTGTAGATTTTTATCTGCAGTCTTTTGATGTCGCCTGGAAGGACCCAAGGTTTCTCCCTCAAATGTAATGCAGCTGATCCATTTGCAGCGTTCTTATTGACACCTATTTGAGAGATTTCATCATAAAAATAAGAAATGGAAAGTAAAAAAAAAATGTGCGTGGAAGGGCAACTTCACCATCGATCAATGAAAATAAGAAAAGAAGAAATAAATATATGGATGCGACTTTCGTTTTGTGTTCCAAGCAAAATAAACGACAGCCTTCAACTCTGCAACAATAGATGGTATATGCTCGTTCTGTTAAATAGAGAAGACCTCCAATCCAAGGGCATGAACTTATTCTATGTGAACAAGTTTGGAACTATACTGAGCAACGCATGGTTTACATGTTCTGCCATGTGGTTACTGATTGGTGTATGGGGAACACATGAAGGTTCAAGAAAAGAGATCCGGATCTTCCAGGAACTATTGTGATCCAAATGCAAGTATGATCTGCAGCATAAGCTGCAACTGCACTTACAGCAGTTGAAACTCCATAGGTGAAACACCACAATTATATGCTTGATAGTGCCCTGGAAACGTTCCTGGATATCCTATCATGTATTGGTTCCTGTACAAGGATTTAATAAGACACCGTCATCACTTAAATATATGAAGCCAAACTATGTCCTGGAATACCTCTGCAGCAGGCAGTTGGAAGTTCGAATTTGTGATGGTTTCAAAGAGGAAGATGTACCTGCATGCAAAATCCTAAATCAGCCATATGTGAAAACCAAATTTGTGAAATGATAGGCCATCAGTTACCAATGTTCAGAAGAAGATTGGCATCAACCAAACGTCAACTCCCATAACATGGCAAGCTTTAGCTTTTGAACATCACTCGAAAAGATGTTTACAAAATGCTGAACTAATTAAAGTGATCGCATAAAAGTTTAAATGACGAATGCTCCATAATGTTCCTCTTCTGAGAAACTTGTGAAGTTGTGCGTCTCAAGATGATATTAGATCTGCGATCCTTGTAACATACAATATATTATGTGTCAAGATACAACTTCTAGAATGTGGCTTTGTTGAAAGCCTTCGTGTGACTTCAAGACTGGGGGCACAAGCCAGTTGTGAGTGGAAGATGTTGTCCTGTTCTGTTGTATGGAATTTTGGAATGAATGACCGACAATTAGATTTATATGCTTTTTGTGGCGATATTATCCAGTTCGCTAGGAAAAAGAGTTAAATCCACCACTGCATCATGATGATGTGAACAAAGTATCCATTCTATTCTCTATTTCAAGAAAATATTAAGCTAATATCTTGATTTGAGTAAAAGAAAATATACCGCCATGCAAGCTCACAAACAAGATCCTCAGGAGCCTCAGGGAGAACCTAAAAGGTCAAAGTTAATGAGACAGACAACTCCAACAAATGCAAATTTTGGAAATTAGTACACAATATACCTCATCTTCGTATGGATTGCAATGTTCCTTAAACCACAACCTTAGGAATTCCTAAGAACATGCCAAATACCAAGGCATCAGCAACTTCCAAACTGAACCATTTTTTAAGATATATGAGAAATTCTACGATGTCTTTACAAGTAACATTTGTAAAATTGAAGATAAGGAAGTTGGAATACATAAGAAACGATAAAACCCAAATCTGTATATCAAACTCCTACATCACACACCTTGTCAACATTTTCAGGTTCACAGCCAGCATTAAACTGCTTCTCATAAGAATTGGCAATCCAATATCTGCTTGAATCAGGGGTATGCACCTAAATTATCAGATTCCATATCAATATTTTGCCAGCAGGAGAACAATATTAGAAGTTGCTCGGTATAAATAACAATATTAAAAAAAAGTTAATAAATGTATGTGTGGAGTACAATGCTTCAATTAATGGTTAATAATTTTACTGTGTCACATGGGAAAATTTGAGATTCCATACTCAAAGAATATTAGCTTTATGTGTAACAGAAAACTTTTTTGAAAGGAAAACCCAATTACTTCCCCATCCTCAAATGGAGTTTATTCAAATGAAAGTTCAGTAAGTTGGTCATGCAACTATAATTAGCAATTAACTTGGCATTGTGGAAAAGACACTACTGTAGAGAAACAGATCTGAAGCTACTCCATGAGAAACAGTTACTATTGTCCTTTTCAAATTAACAACTTTAAGAACTGTGAATGGGACTGACACATGTAACAAACAGTGCAAGACGGTCAATCAGATAAGGGGATTGAAACAATGATATTAGTACAAACAACAACAGGTAAGTTGATGCAAAAAGGGTTTCTAATGTTTGCAGCAACATATACGACCTTCATTTCACCAGATTCAAGACTGGCTGCAGAAAACATAAAAAAATTATGCATAGAAATCCAAGAAGGAAAAAAAAATGGGATGCAGGATTAATGACAGTAACAATTTTGGAGTTCTGGTCCTTTAAAAATGAATCTCACAACTAAATTGGGAATTGATGTTAGATGTAACGAGAATCCAACAAAGGATCTAACTCATGATCGTACAATCCTACAAAAGTAGATAATTAAGTGGGCATCTAAACTTAATTATTTCTAGTTTAGATGTTGGAACTTGGAAGATAAAAAAATTTGACATCACAACAGATCTATAGGCACAGAAAAGCCAACGGTTTGTAGTAGAAAAAAATATGCCTAGGAAAACCTGGATGAAAGATCAAAACAATTTTAACTGACTGATTGAATACAAGAACAAACTTTGTTGTTCCATCAGTCAAGTCCGTTTACATGAATCTTTCCCTGTCATTAAGTTATTTATACGATTATATCCCTATAGTTAAACTGAAAAAGAGTAAAATTTGTTATCATTTCTAATAAAGCTTTTTCAGACCATCCTCTACCTCCCATCCACAATTGCTCTTATTTGATTCATCTCCTACTCCAAACATTTTCACATCATGTAGGGTTTTTCATTGTTTTACCCTCCTCCATGGAGACTAAACCTAATTGTCTTCAAATAAAATTATTTTTTCTTCTATTATTTCTAGTAATCCTGCACATACATCTCAACATTTTCATCTCAATATTGTTAATTTTTTGTTTATGTTATTTCCAACTACCCAACATTCCAACCCATAAATTATAGTTGGTTTTATAATTGTCTCATGGAATGTACCTCTTAATCCAAATGGCACAAAGCAATCACATAAAACTTTTGACACACTTCTCAATTTAACTATTCCACTTTTATTTATAGGTAAATATGACCAATTGAGTAACCAATATTTAACTTGAAACTTGCAGAAGAGAAAAGATGATGGAGGATATGCTCCAGGTAAAGATGGAACGTTGAGAACTTCCATACCAATTGCTGAAGATCTTCTAATATTGTCGATCCTAATCAACAAGAAAAATAGCAAGGCAATGCATATTCTTGAAAAATGTTAATTAACAAGATAATTTGAAATTTTTCACTCCAAACAAAAAATATATATGAGATGTAGGTACAAAGATTACAAATACAGCATGCCAACCACATTGTGAAATAGCATAACGTTTCAGGAAGGCCATACAGCATAACCCACCTCATCAATCAACATTATCGTCCCATCAGCTCCCTTTCCAAATTCATACTTTGTGTCAACTAAAATCAGACCATTCTCCAATGCCACTTGCTGCAAGTAATAAATTTATCATCAACACTAACCACATAGATAAATGATTATTAGAATAACATAATAGTTTGATTTCCAAGATACAATTTGATTATGAATTTGTTAAAGCTCATCACAAGTTTCAACAAAAATCTTACATGTTAAAGCCTGCAGTTTAGCAGACTAATTACAAATCATCTGACACTTTAAACCTTCAATGTACATGCAGTAATGTAGTGCAGGATAAGCATCTATATGTCCTTTCTTTGGTAAGACAAAAGAACAAGCGACCAAAAGTTCACATTTCACTGAAGTTTGACAAAGTTTGTTGAACCAAGTGTATCTTGTGAAGAAGCATAAGAAAAGGTGATTAACAGGAGCAGAGGGACCTACCTGCCCATATGCAAATAACGCCAAGGCTTTACTGCTAACTTCATCCAATTCATTTTGTGTCATCAAACCCAGCTGAATAATCTGGACATAACCAGTAACACATAAATAGAAGCTAACCAACAAGACTTCCAAACCATCTCATTTAGCAATTCAAATCCAACTTGTAGCTTCATGATAAATTTTGTTCATTCATTGGTGCAAATTGACTAGAGGAGTAAATAGGAAGTGGAGGATTACAAGATTGACAAAATGACCCAACAAGGATGAGCAATCTGAAGGAACATGATAAGCCCAGGGTCATTTAAAACACAGACCGTAGTTGACAGTCCCAACAATTTTCCTGCAATCTCTGTGACACTCCGGAGGCCCAGATCAAGAATGAAAACTATGAATTTAGGAACAAAAGATCAGTGCATTTTAATTTAGTTATTTACATGACCATCATCAATTATTTGTTTCAAAAAAGGAGAACATTATTGAAATTAACAGCAATTTCAGTAAACTTCACAGATCCTGTAGTTCAAAGTATTTCAACAAGCTGGGAAGCAAAAAAGTTCACAAATTACATGATTATCAATGAGCAAATTCTGTAATAATTTAGCATGAGAGGAATTGCCAAGAAGAGGACGTCTTGGACAAATTTTGAAAACAAGGTTAGTTGGAGTTTCTGTGAAGCAATGGTATAATATGCAATTAACTTGGGATAGTACAATTGACGGATTCAGAACAGTGCTATCTATTAAGAACAATCAGTTGGGACAAACCTCATCAGGTGACACTGGAACATCATGATCCACAGCTTTTGTCGTAGGAGTAAGAATATTGGCAGGTAGCCTCTGATTCTTTACTATTCCTGCAATATGTGAAGAGAACAAAGATTACCTGAATGTAGCTACACACAAGTAGATACTGGCCAATAAATATACCTTCAGGAAGAACATTGCCACAATAGTTCCTCACACCCTTATTATAGACTGTCCACAGTGACGTATCAGTGCTTCCAGTCACAAAACCTCTTACTGCAAACATGCACCAGAAAATGAAGGAAAAAAATGCAAGTAAAGCAAGTTCATTGAGCATTATAAGCATGATGAAATGAATAATTGCACAAACTACTTTACAAAAAAGGTCTGTAGGACATGGATTGGTGCTTTGGTGTTAAAGATTTTATAGGCCAAAGTCAGCAGAAGAAGAATCTAACTAAGCTTCTAAGACTAGAAGCCAAAATGAGAATCACAAGATACTGCAACTGTGCTGATTGTTGTTCATTTTCACTTGGACAGAAAATAGCAATCCATCATATTGTGTCTACATTTGACCAATTAAATGAATTATTAAGAGAAAACATAGTGTCAATTAAATGAATTATAGAGCAGGTAATGTCTCACCAACAAATTCAACTGGGAACACTGAGCACCTTTTTGCAATTGTCACATTACTATCTGGAGCAGAAATCACAGCATTTGGAGTAATATGTTGAGTCTTATTGAACCACCATAAACTTGTCTCATTAAGGACCTGAAAATCAAAGTGCAATCCTTGCATCATGAGGAACATAATAATTATAAAAGAGAAAAAATATCATAATAATTGGAAGACAAAATTTTATTAACATCCCGTAGGATGAAGATTAAAAATATCATGCAACCAAGAAAGAATCCTGAAAAGGTCCCAGTGCTTGTAGTAAGTCTCGTTGGTGAGACCTCCAATGTTTAGACAGATATAATGTTTGCTGAGACTGGAAAATTTATCAAGAACATTATCTGGATGCAGTATCTTTTTTAAATCAATATTGTAGTTTGGATTCCTCCAACCTTTTAATGTTGCAGACAGCAGAGAAGAAAAACTTGTGTGTGGATTTTTGGTTTTTGCTATCTCCTTTAGTAATAAGGCACTCCAATTGGGATCATTAATTAGTATATGCACTTTTGGTTCCAGTGACACCGAAGCTCTTTTTATCTTAAATCTAATAATATTTTCTACATATTCAGTCAAAGTTGAGTTTTCTTTTTCAAGTATGATACGGAGAGAACAGCTTGTGTGAAGATTTTATATGACATGTTTAAGGATCCTGACTATCTCCTACAAAATACTAGGCAACTTTAACACAATGCATACCGACATGGCTTCCATAAAGCAAATAGTTAAACACAGTTATCTATCTTTTAATTCACCAACTCATAATAGAATTAATTGATGTGCTAATAATCTAGGTTTTTCTAGAGATTATGAATATTGATGTCAATTAAGTGTGACTAACCTAGGTTTTTTTAGAACATGATAAATAATTGGAATACTTCAAGCATCAGAAGTAGTTTGTGTATTGTAGAACGATGAATATGGAACTTCTGGCATAGTGAACGAATTATAGATCTGAACGTATAATGTCTGGTAAGGATTAATTGGAATTAGATCGAAGCACCAGTATTGTTTATGTGGTAAGCTTTATATTTATAATTCCATCGTTTTCTACAGTTATATGAATATTGTCAGATAATGATCACAGCTATAGCTGATGCTTAAAAAGAACATCGTTTTATATCCTAGCCAGAATTCCATCATGTAGAGTCAAAAGGCCTACACGCTAAGAAATATTAGAATAAATACAGGAGATATTAGTGCTATAAATATCCTCCAAACTCTTAGGTCCTTGCTTAGGAAAGTGTGAGAAAAGGTTTCCATCAATTCAAGGAAAATGCAATGACTAAAGTATTTTGATCCTCGGAGGTGTAAACTCCAATCATTCTTTGACCATATACAAACAGTAAGCATTTGGATATACTGAGCTCAAAAGGTGATCTGTCCAAGAATCTGATTGACAGCTTAGACATACATAGATAGACCTTAATTCAATCTATAAATAATTCCTAAATAGTACACCCATCACAGGAAAAGCATAAAACTTGCTTCAATAGTAGAAGACAGGACACCAGTAAGCAATAGTAAAGAACAGAATGCTAGTGAATAGTATTGACATACAAGTACACCAAAATAATTTTTTTCCAGTTTGAAGCCTTGTTTTAATATTGTACATGGATCAGTTTTTAGCCAATTTGTTGGATTATCAGATTGGGCAAGATCACCAATGATCCAATTCATTTATAGTCACATGTGAGAGAGGCTTTTCTTAAGTTCATTAAAAAGTTGTTAAAACATTCTAAACACTCATCGCTCGATAAGTTCCATATCACATCAAAAATAATGGAACGAGAGGAGCATTGTGCTTTTTCCTTAATTGAGACCACAATGAACAATGCCTAATTATTTTCTCCTGCTCCATGCCTAATTCAGCGTTAATTTAAGAGATAAAAAGTTCAGACGCAGAGTCATTCAATTATCAGCCATGGAATCGAGAACCAACGAAACAACAAAAAAGTGGTATTCACCATTATCTAACACATCAGAGTTAATGGAGACAAGAAGAAATACCTGGCCTTTGAAGGGGATGGAGGCAAGAACCCGATCGAAGGCACTCTGCCGGTCGGTGGTAACGAGAACGAGATGGTCCTCCGCATCATAAATATCCCTCACCTGCAGCAATCGGTCTATAATAGTGCAAGAAAAGAGAAAGAGAAGGAAGAGAAAGGGGGGAAGCACCGAAGCAGAACATCCCACCTTGCCTCGGGCCTTGGAGCTGAGTCCGGGGACGGTGCGATCGAGGTAGGTCTCGGAGAGGCAGTTCGAGAGCGCGGCGCGGGCCGCACGGAGGACGTCGTCGCGGTGGCGGGCGTCGGCGGAAAGTGGTGAGGCGGCGGCGGTGGAGGGGGACGAGGCGAGCGCGGAGATCGGCGGGGGCCTCGCAGGCGAGACGATGCGAAGGCGACAGGGGCGAGGAAAGGATGCATTTCTTAGGGTTTTGAGGGGGTTCTGAGCCGCTGGAGGAGCAGAGGAAGCCGCCATCAGCGTCCGTTTCAAGCTTTGCGTGTCTCTTCCGAGTCCTGGTTTATATGAAAGTGAAAAGGGGGTAATAAAAACTTTTCCTAACGTTTCGAACTCACCCATGTCCTTACCCGCTTGGTAATTGGACGTAAGAAACCAGCAAAGGGATCCACGGACAGAAATCCAATTAATAAAACTCTTTGTAGGGCAATTAAAAGCCCAACAAGATCAATACCGAGCCGCTGCTTTGGGCTCCATATAAACAATAATAGACTCATCAAATAACACACTCAGCTAATTCCTCAGCTTTCAACCGCTTCTCAGATAATAATCATTAAACAAACAAAGTGGAAGTAAAAAGGAAATGTAAATTTCATTGTCACCTCCAATTCATCCATAATTAAGATTGTATTTTAGTAAGTGATCAATCTCTTCTTGGATTATCATTTCCATAAGTTTTTTCGGAAAAAAAATTTTGTAACATTATTTATTATTTATAATCTTATTCTTTTAATATTTCAAGGATACCCGACATATAATTTTTTTTCTTTATTTTTTTGAGCAATTGAGCCTAATGTATATGATACAAACAGAGAGAAAGAATACTTCGTGAGATTGTCGAGGAAGAACGATAGAGAGAAAGAGAGAGTCTATCTTCATAAAAATAATAATAATAAAGATTGATAATTAAAAAAAATAAATTATAAATTATATTTTACCAATAGTAAAGAGATTGTTACTTAGTAGCAATCTTCTTCTTTGCTCCTCCTCTTATTTCCAAAGAGAACAGAACATATTACATATTATATACTTTTTGATTTTACTATTGCTTAATTTTTTTATAAAAGTAAAAAAAAAAAAAGTGTGTGTTTTTTTGTCCAAAATATCAAATTTTGGTATTACTTTTTTTTATGAAAAAAAGAAGATTAAGACATGATTTATTATCAAGTAAATGAAAAGAGAATTCCTCCAAAGTTGTATCACTAAATCTGGCACAAGTACTGCACCTCAGAGCGGAAACAGCCAAGCCATTGACGTGGGGCAGGACATGCAGAACCCACACGTCGCTCCACGCAACGTCCCTCGTGACGCACGTACAACCATGCAACACGAGCGGGTCACCCTACCACAGCGGGTTGGCCTCCGTCCCGGAGTTAACGTGGACGCACGCGACTCCTACGTGCGACGCTGCACACACAAAACCGGAGGTAGAAGACGGACTCCAAGACTGCAGCAGCACGCCCTTCGTCTTTTTGCAACCGAGTACACTCACAGTACGCGTCGAGTGTTAAGGTTCTCACGAGCCAGTGCGGTGGAGGCAGCCCCCTGTCCCTGATCCTACCACTAGCCTGGGCAGCTCTGCCAGAGTTCGCGAGTTACTGTCATGGCCACACTGTTCGCACTCACATGTGACACAGTCAAAAGTTGAAGAAGACATCAGTAACTTTAGAAATTTAGGGCAGCGCAGGCTCGCCTTTGGGACGTCTCCCACGTATTGTCTTAATCAAGTATTATTGTGTTTGTGATGGTAGGTTGTGGTGGCCTCAGAAACGTTACATCCATCCAGTCCGTTCCCAACACTGCGACTCATCTCGTTATTCTCGCCAGCAATCAAATGCCACCATCGAGTGCCCGAGCTCTCATGTCAATGCCTCGCAGATGGGTGTTAGGGTTTGTAAATGCTGCTCTCTAGCACGACAGTGTTCTTAGTGGGAGCTTGGCTGAGGAGGGGGGGAGGACGTGTGTGACTGGATCTGTTGGTGGGATGGGGAAAGGGGAAGATAACAACATGTCAAGCCAAACTTGGAAGTGACCAATCATGATACCAAAGAAAGCACACCAAAACACTCTGAAACCTAAAGTGACATGGGCCATTCCCCTTCCTCCAACATCGCTCGAAGGGATCCACTTTTCGGACGGAGTCCATGCTCTCTCCGATCTTTTGTTTCTTACGGAGGTGTATTGTGGTTGTGCGTGGAGCGGCGAAACATACTGGTGATCGTGATAGAGGAGTAGAGGGTCGAGGAACAAAGGCAATGATATGTAATGAGCGCTGGTGTTGGGAGACAAGAGAGCTGAAGCGACGTTTCGGCTCGTATAATTCCTTGCTCGGTCAAGACAGGAAAACTCCTTCCAGCAACAAAAGAAAGAAGATAGATAGCATAAAAGAGAGAGAGTACTTTTAATATTGGATTTATCCAAAAACATATAAAATAATTAAAAGGATAAAATATAAACTTTTAAATGAGAGAAAATATTATGATAATCTATCAACTCAACTCAATCGTAGCCTAACAAATCTCCTCGTTTTCATCCCCGCAGAGTACTCATCCCCATCTATTTGGATAGAACAACTCATATTTATCATCTACCAAATCTTTCACTTCTCCTCATCTATTTCAAACGGTTTCAAAATGGATGAAAAGTTCCAAAACTGATGAGTGGTTTTGGATTATATTTTCTCACACCCCCTTAATTTAAAATAATTATAACTTGAAGTTATTTTTGAAAAAAAAAATATTTTTTTAGGTAAAACTTTTATAAAAATATCGACAAGTTAGATCTTCAATGCTACAATAATCTATTTGAATAAAATGTGTTAGACTTTAATATGCTTGGTACACTTATGGAAGTAGGATTTTTCATCATTACCATGGCAAATTTGTTATTATAGTATATTTTAGTTGATCGATCATGCTTTTTAGCATGTCATACCTATAATCGTAACATACGCTACCTTAGAGCTTGCTCGAGAGGATAATATATTTTTATTTTTAATTATTCATGAAATTATTCTGAAGCTGAAATTGAGCACAAATCCTAAATTATTTTTCTATCTTTTATTTGCTCATAACAAATATCATAATTGAGAACTGCCTTGATGTATATAAGAATTTTTTTAGTTATTCCAAAATGATACTTGCTAGTGTTATGTATGAATCTAGATAGCAAACTAACTGTAAATATAATATCCGACTATGAATGTGTGAGATATATCAACCCTCCAATTAAACTTCTATATCATTTTTTATCTATTTTTTTAACTCTATCATTTAACATAAGCTTATTATTTATATTTATTAGAGTATTCACTAGTTTACAAGCTGTCATATGAAATATTTTTAACAAATCTTAGCACAGAAAATTTTATTTGCATCTTGAATAATTTTTATTCTCAGAAAATAATGTAAAAGCTCTAGATCAATCTTTTCAAATTCTAACATCATATTTTTCTTAAATTCAACAACTATATCTATTTTATTTCTAATATAAACCATATCATCTATATACAAATATACAATAAGAATTTTCATACTTTTGACTTTTATATATAAAGTTGACTCACTTGAACTTTTTTTGAAAATTATATTGAAGAAAATACTTATCAATTCTGTTATATTATGCTCTTGGTTCTTGTTTTAAATTATATAATGGTTTATCTAATTTGTGCACTTTATCTTCTTGCTCTTTAATTTCAAATCCTTTAGGTTCCTTTGCATAAATCCCCTCTTATAATTTTTCATTCAAGAAGATTGACTTAATATCAAATTGATAAACATGTCATTTTTTTAGGGCTGTGAATGCTAATATTATTCTAATTATATCAATTATAGCAATTAGAGAAAAAAAAAATTGAAAAATTGATACATGATATTTGAGCATACCCTTTAGCAATTAAATGAATTTTATGTTATTACAGTGAGCTATCAGCATTAAATTTGAACTTATATACTCACTTAAGTCCATTGCTTCTTTTCCTAGGGCAAATTTACTAGCTTCTAAGTTTTTTTTTTTTTAATAGCTTACAATTATCCATTTATATTTTTGAGCTGTAACTTCAAAACTAGTATATTTTAAAACAAAACATACAACCAAACTAATATATTTGTGAAGGATTATGAAATTTCCTTGGAAGTGTTTTAATATCTCTGGTATAATTTGAATAAGAATCATTTAAACTATAAAAATTTTAACTGCTTTAGAGTTTCAAACTTCTTCTTATTAAAGATAACATTATGATCATAAAGTATAAAACCTTTTATTTTATTACTATATCCCACAAATATGCATTTAATACTTTTATCATCAAGGTTTTTTTTTATAAGCATGAAAATAAACATCATAACAAAATATCTTTAAGTGGCTCATATCTAGCTTTCTATCCAACTATATTTCATAGGGTGTTTTTCCTTATACTACAAAGGTAGTTTCACAAATACACTATTACCCATAGCTTCCGTCCAAAACTCTTTTGGTCTTAATTTTTTTCTTTAAGCATAACACCTGGCAATCTCGATCACAACTCGATCCTTTTGCTTTGCTACTCCAATTTATGTAAATGCTTTCTAGGATATAGCTTACAATCAATTCTATGTAAATGATTGAATTCTTTTAAAAATTAAAAAAAAATGGAAATGAATTCACCCCCTCTATCTATACACTGAGTTTTAACTAAATAACCATATTATTTTTCTACATATACCCATATCATTCTTGTGTCATCTGTAAATAATAAAAAAAATATTTACTTCTATAATATAAGATAGTATATATATATATATATATATATATATATATATATATATATATATATATATATATATATATATATATATATATGTAGAAGTTTAAAGATGACTCTCCATCTAGCTAAAAAGAATTTTTGTATTGTTTTTTAAAAACATAATATTCACAAACATTATTTTTACTCTTAATTTTAGGCAAATCGACTATCATATTATTTTAATTTAATACAATTAGTTCATCATAATTTAGACAATCATATATTTTATATCATAATATTTATTCATCGATAACAATAATAATAAATGCATGTAAAGAGAAATCTAAAAATAATAAAAAAATCACCATACATATCTACATGTAAAGTTTCAACCATTGAAGATGACTCTCCAAGAACGACCTAGCTAAAACGAATTTTTGTATTGTTTTCCAAAAACATAATATTCACAAACATTATTTTTACTCTTAATTTTAGGCAAACCGACTATCATATTATTTTAGGCAAACATTATTATCATATTATTTTAATTTAATACTATTAGTTCATCATACTTTAGATAATCATATCTTTTATATCATAATGTTGATTCATCGATAACAATAATAATAAATGCATGTACAGAAAAATCTGAAAACAATAAAGAAAATACTTTATTATTATTATCCTTATAGTTGTTATCAATTTTTTTAAGTTTTTTTTATCATAGATCAAATATTTTTTATCATAAAAAATAGCATAATATTCTTTTTTGTCATTAGTATCCTATACTAATGAGATTTTATTTTAAATCAAGAATAAATATCATATTATTAATAAATATGTTAATCGATTTGGTCTTCGTAATAATTAATTTTTTCCCATCCACCTGAACCTAATTTTTTATCTACATTATGAATTTGATTGAACTATTAAACTTTTGATTACTATATTTTTTATAAGATATCATAAAGAAAACCAAATCGATCTAGAAGATTCTTTATCATGTCATAAAGAAAATATTTTTATCCTTTTTTTCACTATAATTTTCTTCATGATAATTTATTTGATTTTTGTTCCAAGAAAAATTTTCAAGATTGTCATATTTGTTTACCATCAGAGTAGAGGAGAACATTATAATTTTTTATTTTTATACAAGTAATTTTTTAATATATCTATATTTTTACAATGAAAACATCGATGAGTTTCTTTATTACCTTTATTAGAGTTCCTCTAACTCTCATTTGATCGGTCTTGTCTCTTACATCGAGCATCATAGTATATTTTAAAATTTTACTTGAAGATAGGTTGACATTTTATTCATAAACCAAAAGTGAGAGTATTAATTCATTAATATATAATATACCTGTATCTTTAGCTTATTCTATAGTAGTGATAGAAATCCTATCAAATTTTGAAGATAAACTATATAAAATTTGGTTTTATCTTTAAGGTTTTAACCATGAGATCTCATTCGGTTCATAATAGAAAGAACTTTAAAAAAATAAAAATAGATTTAAAATTTTTTATCATAGGAGTCTCGAATTCATATAAAAGAATATGAAGTTTTGAGGTTTTCACCTTATCTACCTCCAAACATACATTTTAATATTTTCAAGGTTTTTGTTGATATTGATGTGTACATGATTAAAAAAAATATAGACTGATCTATTGCATTTGTATATTTTTATTTATTTGATTCTTTTGATCTTTAGTGATATTAGGATTGAACATACTCAATAAAATTATTTTTTAAAATTTTATAATATTTATGGAATAAATAGAGATTCGATAGGAGGAAGTTGATTAAAAATATTTATTATTATTATTATTTCTTCTGATTCAACTGATTTTTTTTTCTTTTTTAATCAATGTATTTTTGTTAGTCCTCTTTCGAGCTGGCTCTAATATAGGTTATTGTAGAAAGAGAAAAGAAGATAATAGAAGAAATCGAGAGAAGAAGAACTTTCAATTTATAGTATATTTTATTCATCAAAGAAAGGATATATATATATATATATATATTTATATTTATAATAGCTAAAAGAATAAACTAGAAAATATTTAAATTAAAAAAATTCATCATAACCTAATAACCCAACTCATTGTTTAACTAATCTGGTGGTGCTTATCCACGCATAAAACTCATCCCTATGTATTTGGATAAGATAACCTATGTTTATCATCTATCCAAATCTTTTATTTCTCATCTGTTTCAAAGTATTTTAAATTAGTTAAATAATTTAAAATAGATAAATTATTTTATATTATTATTATTTTATTGAAAGGAATCGTCCAAACAAACAACTATTGCATGCTTTGTTTGAACGCACAATGTGTGAGGCATGTGCTAACTATCAGCGAACAGTTGATTGGTAAGAGTTGCATAGATGTGGAAGATGGAGGAGTCTGAAGGCAGGCAGGTTAAAGAAGAGAGAGAGAGAGAGAGAGAGAGAGAGAGAGGGTAATGGGAAAGTGGGAAAAGCCTGCGAAGAATAGAAATGGAAATCACGGTCAGACCGACCTTTTATCGTCATGTCGACATCCAACATCCTTTTCCCCACAACACCCTATTGCACACACACTCTTCTCTCTCCTTCGGCTCTCTTTCGTTCTTTTCCTTGTAACGATTCCAAATTAAAGGAACCCAAAACGGGATTCCGAGAACGCAAGGCACCGTTGATAGGTGGTACTCGGTTCGACCTCCCGTGGATGGGTTTCTTGCGGGATTAGCACAAGACGAAGCGTGAAACATGAAACATCACCTCCTGCTTTTGCTACAGCGCTTCTCTGCTACACTGAATCGATACAGTCTCGTGTACTCTCCTGTCGCCATTCTCTCCTCTCTATTTCTCCAACCTGAAGCCATTCTTTCGCTCAAATTATTTATTGCTCGTCAAACTCCCTCTCTCTCTCTCTCTCTCTCTCTCTCTGCCTCTCTTTCTCTTTCATGCATTCACACCCCTGCGGTGGTCTCCTGCCAGCTGACAAGCCTGAGGTACGGCGGCAGGGCATGGCGTCAGTGCAACCCCGGATGGTCTGCCCAAGCTCACATGACATGAACCCACCTTTTCCCACGCCTCACCGCCGTTCCTTATCACTCAGAACACCAACCAGCCTTCTCCCATGACAGTCATTCAAATCGGTAGACATCCCTCGTGCACTGTTCTTCTTCAATCAAACACTTGATGCATGTTATCTGATAAGCCTGCTACATGTTCGACGACAGACAGCCGACTCTAACCAGTCCATCCTCCGTTTTCTTCCCTTCTTGTGGCCAGTCTTTACCTCTCTCCTACTTAATATCCATCGACTACGTTGGTGCCTTTTGTTTGTATGCTCTTCTATCGTATGTATCAGGCCACCGCCGCTTTCACCAAGTATTCTCATCTCAATCCTTCAGCCTTACTAAGCATGAGGTGAGGTGAGCCATTCTGCAAGCTTAATAACAGCATAAATGTCAATCTGCTATCAGCATCTAAGATCACAAGGTAATGAATGATGATAACAAAGCCTCCTTCAGAACTGTGCGTACACGTACTTCCGAGCGAGCTCACTAGCAACACCTCTGACCTCAACAGTTCTCCGTTTTTAAGATTTGTACATGAGGAACAGAAAAGAGTACTTGTATTGTATGCTTCCATCGGCTGAAATGAGCAAGGAGGGAGGACCATGATGAATGAATTAAAATGGACCACATCGGACCAGGATGGATCAGAATTAATGTGATGGCAAACGTTCGTCGCAAAGATAAGGTTTGAACGTATCAAAGGCTTCCTTTGGACTTGTCATCGCATGACATAGGAATGGTCCAATATTTTTCGGACTCTTACATCCTTCCAACTTTACTTTATCAAGTGAAGCCCCACAGTTGATGCCATGCTACGACTATTATCTCATCGGCCATGTATATCCTTTTGATTAATTCAAGGAGCTCGAACAGCTAGCTCAATCATTCACACGTGGACCACCTGATTTAGTTCATTATTTGGTCGGTCAACTCCAAAACATCAGTCAACCAACGTTGAACTGGTCAAACCGGATAGAACGAGTCTGAAATAAGCCCTTGTTTATATATAGTCACACTATACGTGACACTGCCGCAGTATCATACGTGTTGGGTAACCTTGTAAGTATACATGGTTATCATTCAGGGACGCGAAACAATGATATATATATATATATATATATATATATATATATATATATATATATATATATATATAGAGAGAGAGAGAGAGAGAGAGAGAGAGAGATTATATTTTGTGGTGTTGCGTGTTGCACTTCTAATCGGGGAAGTCATTTCATGTTGACGCGACGCTTGTGCAGTTGAACAGGGGTGAAAGGGAAAACAGTAAAAAACAAAGGAGGAAGGAGGCTGTAAGCGTGGAGGGGTGGGTTTAAGTAGGGGTAGCGGGGTGGTTTAGGGATGGGCTTAAGGTACCGGGACCAGCCGGTGGAGGAGGCCGTCAGGCAACGGAAGAGAAGCATCCAGTGGCACTCTACTCCATCCCAGAGCGAGAAGTGAGCTTGGAGAACAGAAGCAAGAAGGGGAGGGGGGAGGGAGAGTGTGTGGGTGCGTGTTACCACAAATGTCTCACGTTACAGCAGAGCGTGGTGTAGAGAATTGATGGTATCCACACTCTCTCTTATCCTCTTCTACTCTTAAGGCTGAGCTGAACAGGAGGGGGAGAGAGAGAAGGCGGAGGAACCGAT
Organism: Musa acuminata AAA Group; assembly: GCF_036884655.1. Classification (NCBI taxonomy): domain Eukaryota; kingdom Viridiplantae; phylum Streptophyta; class Magnoliopsida; order Zingiberales; family Musaceae; genus Musa; species Musa acuminata. Next base: position 36,132,454 of record NC_088333.1, on the reverse strand, counting down.
CCGGAGATCTGACGGAAGGAGAGCCGGTGGGCATGGATTTTGACGACCATGATGAGGGGGAGGAGGTGATAAGGATGCCGGTGGGTTCGAGTTACGATAGCCCCATGGAGAATTCGGGTCGAGGAGGAGGAGCGAAGATGGGCGGAGGGGAATCGGCGGCAACGATGGCGGCGGGGGGATCAGGCCACCGGAAGGCATACGGCTGCGGAGGCGGAGTTAGGTATAGGGAGTGCTTGAAGAATCACGCGGTAGGGATCGGGGGGCATGCGGTGGACGGGTGCGGGGAGTTCATGGCGGCGGGCGAGGAGGGGACGCTCGACGCACTCCGCTGCGCCGCCTGCGGTTGCCACCGCAACTTCCACAGGAAGGAACCCGAGGGAGGTGGCGCCGGGGCGGGAGGGGCCACCGGAGGTGGGGGTGCAATGGAGGTCGCCGGATACCACCCTCAGTTCTCGCCCTACTACCGGACGCCGGCGGGGTACCTCCACCACCACCACTACGCCGCGGCGGCATTCGCGTCGCAACAGCACAGGCCAGCCCCGCTGGCGCTGCCGTCGACGTCAGGCGGGCACAGCAGGGACGAGCAGGAGGACGTGTCGAACCCGATGATGGGGGACGGCGGAGGCGGCATGGTGGCGTCGGGGTCGGGGTCGAGGAAGAGGTTCCGGACCAAGTTTACCCCGGAGCAAAAGGACAAGATGCTGGCCTTCGCGGAGCGGCTGGGATGGCGGATTCAGAAGCACGACGAGGCCGCGGTACAGGAGTTCTGCGAGGAGACGTGCGTCAAGCGGCACGTCCTCAAGGTGTGGATGCACAACAACAAACACACCCTCGGTAAGAAGCCCTAAAGCTTCCTCCACTTCCTATTATCTTATGAAAGAGACGATGGGGATCGAGTTAGGGAGGTTTCTTCTTCTTCTTCCTCATTTCTTTGGTTAAGTTCTTCGGTCTGCTAGTTAGCTGTTCTTATTGTGATCCCCTGGATCTATTGTAGTTCTGTCGGATGCCATCGTAGCTTCTCCTTTGCTTCATGTTTTAGTTTTGGTTTCGGAACGAAGCTTGTGATGGATGATGATGATGATGATGATGAATGGGTTGGAGAGTGAAGGTTGTATGATGGTGGAGGAGAAAGCTCCATTGCTCGTCACCTTGGTGGTGATGTGCTGTAGAGTCCAGTGTTACCACATGGGACATGAGTGGGGCTTGGAATAGGAACACAGTGAAAGGTGATCATGTAGAGGAGGAATGATGTAGGAAATCTGATTTGCCATAATGCCAGTCATTTGGGATCCTCGATGATGACTCCATCAGCAACCAGCACGAAACTGCTGAGGAAATCTTAAAGATGGCAAAGAAACGAAGAAGAAGAAGAAGAAGAAGAAGAAGAAGAAGAAGAAGAAGAAGAAGAAGATATCATGAAAGTTAGAGAAATCAAATAATGATGTTCTATGCCTCTTCCAACGTACAAAAATAATCTTACCGTATGAGTTCATATAAATTGCTAAGGAGGATTAATCATGTTCCTCGTAGATGATCGAGTATAATCATAACATCGATATTTTATGAAACAAATAAAATAATATCATCCTAACACCAGAACTATTTTGAGATGTTCATCTTAAAGCCTACAAGGAGGAAAATTCATCTTACAACCAACAAGAAATAATCGGTGTGATGGTGGCAGTTCATGCACTTTGTAATTTGTTTCTTCGTCTCATGCATCAAAATGATGTGGCTACTTTGAATCATCTTAGAATATTTGATGTAACTCAACATGGTTTACACAATACTTGGAGTGCAAAAATCAATGGAAGGACTTTTAAAAGCTTTGAATAATGATTGTTATTATTCATATTTTCATATCCATCATGAAACTCTTGATAATAATACATATAATCGGAGTGGTCATAATGATCATGAGGAGAATTCAGCAAAGCATCAAATAACAAGTAACAAAGTTCTCCAAAATCTTAGTGTCACTACACAAACTACATAGCTCTTAGAAGACAGTCTCCGGATATTATTATCTCATCTTAGTTCTCATGCAAGACAAATCGAAGTATTATATTTAAGAAATATCATATCTATGCAACAACAATCGTAAGTTTCATTTTGTGGGATTAGCTTTATGGTTCTTTTGTCGCTATTAAGATATATAAGAAGTTAAATACTTAGTTAAGTTTAGAGTAATTCAATAATTATTTATAATTTATATTAAAGTTTTTTAGGTCTTTTATAATCTTTTCTCATACTATTAGTATTAACCATTTTATTTTTTTTTAACTATAGTATCCGAAAGTCTTCTAAGCATATGATCATACTATTTCAAACTATTAATACTCATTATCCTTTATTGAAATATTACATAGTTGTTCACGAATAAAAATATTTCTTTTCCTATCTGTCCTAATAGTTTCACACAATCATCTTAATATTATCATCTCGACAACACAATTTTTTTATACATTTTATTTCTTAATTACTTGATACTCATATTCATAATACATTATTAGTGTCATAATTATTTTGTATATATTTTTAATGTCCAATGATCATATATGACTCTTGATGTCTCTCGTCGTATAACTATTTTATTTTTACTCTATAAATAAGACATTGATTGGTCTTTTTGTCATATTAAATAATTGATCTAATATACCTAAGGATTTTTCTTAAAAATATTTCTTGTCTATCTAATTTAATTATATTTATTTATTTTTAGAATAATTAAAATTATATTTTATATATTAAGTTTTAGTTCAGTCAAACTTCTTTTTCATCATATTCTTAAAAATATTTATATTATCATTTTAAAAGTTCTATTAGTCCCAGTAATTTTTTTTTACTATCACTTTCTTCTTTTATTTTCTATAATAAATATCTAATATCATCAATGTATATTGATTCATCAAACTTTTATCATGTATAAACTTACAATTCTTACAAATAACTTTATCTATCTTTCTAGTAAAAAAAAAATATATTTGACTATAGTTATGATCACTCTTATAAGTAATCAAATATTTATCTCTCTTCTTAAAATGAGTATTTATAATCATAAGATCATATGAAGTTAAAAAATCTAAAATTATAGTATTATTTTCATTTCTCTCCATATAACAAAAGCCCCTATGCATCTCTCTATATTTACTATATATTTTTCCTATATAATCATTCAAATTTCTTTCAATTATAGACATTTATTGAATGATATCACCTAAGTTTTTTTCAAAAAAAATTTTGGTTTAATGATCCAGTCTGACTTAAGAGACATAATCACTAATGATATTCAAAATATATTGTCCTTCCACAAAATTTAAAATTATAATTCTATATTCAAATCTTTTTAATCTAAAATAGTATTCTTAAGATCCTAATCAATAATAATTCCTACACAATCTTTGTGTTTAACTTTTATAGTATATCAAACTTTATATTTAACACTATTAATCTCCCTAGATTTTTTTTTACTGACTTAGTCTTTTGTAAGAATATAATATTTATTTTTTTGATGTTTATCATTTTTATTTTTTTTAAGTTATATTTTAAATTGCTAATCAAACCATTATATTCCTCCAAAAATTTTACACAAATACACATATATCCCTTCAAAAAATTTATATTTTATTATATTAATAATTATTCAGAACAACATTTTAAGTACCTAATATACCTTTTACCACTTTCAAAAATAATTTGTCCCTACATGTTTGTTGATATTCTTGGAGGGTAATATTAATGTTAATTTGAGTATCAACTCATGGAGATTAATTGCAACAAAGTACTTATAATTTCAGAAGAATATGCATGCATAATATGGATTTAGAGAGGAAAAATAAATAAAAAATTAATTTTGATAGAATACATATATATATATATGGAGGTGTAAGAAGGAAAGTGGAGTGGGTGGTGCATTAGATGCCATGCACACAGATCTTATTTGGAGCATTGCACATTAAATTTGTTCCTCCCACCTGGTCCCACTTTATGGGCATAGGATATTTGGTGGGGACTTGATTGACCTTCTACTCTCTCTCTCTATCTATCTCTTGGGTTGAACGGTGAGCTGCTCTCTATCTCTCTCCTTCTATTCTCTTTCAACCAGTTCTGTTTCCTTTGGCTCTCTTTTGGCCCCTTTGTGGCGTGGGATTCACTCTATCTTCCAACTAGGCGTTGGCATGTGATAGAGACGCCGTTCGTGCTCATCGAGATCTTCACCTGTGTAGATCTTAAAGCACCGTCGTCGTCTTCCATCTCTCGGGCTATATATATATATATATATAATAAAGTCATCAAACCCTACTAAGCAATCTCTTCATCTTACTAATTTTTTTTACCTCAATAAATGATATATATTTTTTATTAAAGAGGTATACTTTAGAGTTAATAAGATCATTTAGTCTTATATTTGTTAATACGTATGGGAGTCAAAGACTTGTAAGTTCGTCAGAACTTCCTTATCTTTATATGTGCTTTTTAGAACTTACATGTTTTGAAAGTATAAAATCGTACGAGTACATCCATCGCATAAAGCGGACAATTGCTCGCGAGTCCGATCAACCAAATGATCCCTTATTAGATTCACGTTAGAAGGAAGGTCCGAGGTTTACACCTCGGTCGAGCAAACTCACTCCCGAACTGGCCGACCAAATGAGCTCTTTGTACCGTCTCCCACCATTGTTAGCTGTCCAAAGGTAAGCCTAACTCGCATACGATTGCTCGTTCCACCAAATCCAACTGTTTAGATTGGTGGATTCGAGTCAAAGATCTCCACACCTGATTAAGACATACAAGTGGAAGACCCAACTAGTTTGATCAAGTGGGTCCATAATCTTTGGACTTCTCAACCAAATAGTTGTCCTTGAATCTTGGTGTTGGAATCCTGATGTCGATAGCAAGCATAAACAATATCTTTGGTCAGACTTTAGCATCTTATCACTAGCAACATCGTCATCCGATCCGTCACTATTGCTGAATGTCCATATGGCATGCATGGACTTGAAGAATTCCAACCATATGATTGTCCAATCGAACAAGCAGATAGTGACAACACTGAAATGGTAAGACCAAGACAATGACTTTGTGATGATATTGATGGGCAAAAATCCATCTAATTTGAGAGGGATGTGACTAAAACAAATGCATGAGAGTTCCTCACATAAAATAAAGCCGAAAGTAAGAGAGAGAGAGAGAGAGATGATAATTAAGTTTTTATATTTAAATAATATTTTTTAGAATTCTAATAATGGGGAAGATAAGTAAGTAAAAAATTATTAATTAAGTTAAATCTCCGATCGATCGAATTAATTCATGAATAAATTCTTTAGGTACATATAAGATTAAAGGATGATTCCGACGCTTATAATAGTGACCCCTTTTTAGATGTAATATTTCTTTTAATTGAATCATATTCAATCAAATTAATTTTAAAATCTTATCTCTAGTTTTATGATCATAATATTATATGTAGCATTATCAAAATTATATAAAATTCTTTATATTTAAGGATCGAGATACTAAAGAGATCTAACTATAAGGATAATATGTAATTAGTCCTAAAATTTTATTTTATTTTTACATTGATATTACTCTCATCATCCCTATCTTGTTAATTATTTTATTAATAGGTGAATCAAAACATTCTTTATTAGAATAAATATAAGTGACTCAAATACTAGTTTGAGAAAATGACATCATTACATTTACAAGCAGTAGCAACTATTTTCCTTTTATATCCGTGTTGTACTTTTGATTTCAATTTGTCTTGTTATGGTTCATCGAATCTAATAATCATTTTGGTAATTTCTATCCTCATTGATTAGTATATCTTTTAATACAAAAAAGAAAAATTCGTATCTTGAGTTAACTCAAAATCCCTTTTACATTCTCTTTCATAAATCCTACATATTTATGTATCAATCTCCTTAAATCTTTTAGGGAGAGAAAAATCTTTACAGCATTCAAAGAACTTTTTACTTCATAGTCATCAGAATTTAAAATCACGTATTAATGCTCAATTTTTAATGATTTTTTTGGACAAAAATATTTACAATTCCTAATTCTTTGTAGAAAAAGCAAATTATATATATTATTAATTAAATGTTTTTTTAAGTACGTACATGCCAGTGAATGAATGACTTGCTCGCTGCCCTGTCGCAGACGTGGGAAGCATTATAATGCCAGTCCTCACGAGTCGTGACACTACTGAGGTGGCTGTTATTATCGAACCACGCGCCATCAAATCGACATCATTACACTCATCCCGTTCACAGCAGCGACGAATGCTCTTAGTGGTAAAGCGGGCATCTCGGTGTTTTCTGTTCGGAATAACACGGCCGATCGGAAGAGACGATAAGAAAACTAAAGGCCGCGCGACGTTACGAGCCCGCCACGTCGGACACGCTGTTGCGGCCATTCGGCGGGCGCGACCTCTTCCCCGGCCGTCGCAGAGCCCACCGCCACAACCGCCGCCTGTTGGCCGCCCGAAGCGCCGTCACCACCTCAGCCATCGACGGTCGATCCCCTGCGGCCGGCGCCAAGCACCTCCCTGCAACCTCTGCGACCGCCCTCGCTGCCTCCTCCTCACCCCTATCCTCCGGCGCCGCCCGCGGGTCCCATAGCTCCTCGAACCTCCCGTCCTCCAGCAACGGCGTCGCCCAGTCCACCAGCGACGGCGGGCTATACTCCACGTCGATGGCCTCCCGCCCGCTGAGTACCTCGAGGAGGAGGACGCCGAAGCTGTACACGTCGGTCCTGGTGCTGGCGTCCACAGGGCGGACGTAACCCGGGTCGAGGTAGCCCATGGTGCCTGCCGGAGGTGGAAGAGACCTGTCCTCATCGCCGCCCGGAAGCGGCAGCCGAATGGCCAGCCCGAAGTCTGCGAGGCGGGTCCGGCCCTTGGCGTCCAGGAGGAGATTGGCGGGCTTGACGTCGCGGTGGACGACGCGGAGGGAGTGGAGTTGCGCGAGAGCAGCTGCGGAGCGAAGGGCGAGGCGGATGCGGCGTGAGAAGGGCGGCGAGGGGTGGAGCGGGTCGTGCAGGAGATCGTAGAGAGAGCCATGCGGCATGAGGTCGACGACCGGGATGCGGGGGGACGGCCCAGAGGCCGGCGTAGCGCCGACGAGGTTCACGAAAAGCGGGCTGCGGGGGAGCGACGAGAGGAGGTCGATCTCGGCGTCGGTGGCCGAGGGGGAACCGGAGGAGGCAAAAGCCAAGGAAGGGAGCTTGGCGGCGGCGAGTAAGCGCCCTTGGTCGAGCGAGGCGCGATAGACCGAGCCATGGCTGCCGCGGCCGAGGAGGGCCGAGGCTGAGAAGCCAGAGGTGGCAGCGTGAATCTCCTCATACGTGAAGACCCGGTGCTTTTGGCCCCTCGTCTGCACTTCTTCATCTTCCTCTTGGTACGAACTCTTGCAGCAAGCCAAGGGTCTCATCTTGAGTTCGGAGACAGATTACCGAGGAACGAGGAGTTTGCGGCACGAAATTTGAGGCGCGAGGGAGAAGCGAAGAGATGGCGTGCCGGCGTTGAGGAAGGGATGTCTGTTTCGTGTTCTCCACTAATCCCTGCGTCCACAACACGGGATTGTGCCTCCAACTAAGCTTCTCAGTGCAGCAGGGGAACCACGGCCAACGCTTTGCTACACTTGGGCTTACTCTACCCGCATTGTCTACCATCCATTTAATTACTTCAACTCGGTAGGCCCATGATCCTTCGGTCACGTTATGTCTCGTGTGGGTGTCGCGGAGAGTCTCCTCCCTTGTTTGACGCTCGTCCAACTCCACCTATGCATTGGTTTGACCGTTGACAAATAAAAGTCGAGTACATGGAAAAGTCCACAAACTAATCTCCTTATACGGCATCCGACAAAATACTCGTCTCCTTTGGAATCTATTTTTGGACAAGATGGAAAAGTCTACCAGCGTTGACTTTTCTCAGCACAAAAATGTGGTATCCATGTTTGAAGGAAAGAAACAAACATACATTTGACTTGCTCATTTTGGCTGGCGAGAAGCTGATTTATTGGAGTCTTCTTCGAGACCCAATTTGGGGGTGAAGGTGTGATCGATGGGAGGGGAAGGGATGAAGATATCGCAAGAGCACTCAAGACCGATGGACGATGTTTCGTCACTCATCGCTCTGAACATAAACTTCATACCAAAATGATTACGGCTGTCAGAAAGCCTCATTTCTATTCTTCTGTAGCATCCAAACGGTGGCGAGGAGATGCTCACCTCTCTTCAATCAAGACGAGGCAGCGTTGAAGGAGGGTTCACTTAGGTATTCAGCATAGGCGAGAAGCTAAAAATAAGAGAGGCAGTGGAGGATCACAAGCTCACAGTGCTTCCATGTGATCACCTCCAAATGAAGTGGAGCTCATTTGGTGCTCATCCCATGCCACTGTCATCTCTTGATCCACACCTGGATTAAAAGTATCCACATGTATGGGCACTGTGAAGCCCAAATGCCATGCCACATTGCTAGATTGGATCTCAGGATGATGTACTTGATTATTAGGGCTAAGTAAAGATGCCTAAGGGAGGGAGGGAGCCAAAAAGAGAGAAGACAAGTCTGCAGGGAATAATTCCCTCCATCCTTTGAATACAACTGCTATGATCTTGGTTTAGAAGCTGAAACTTCCAAGAGTGGTCCACCTACAGTCCCACAGCCACCTAATAGACACTGTATCCTGCTCTGATCCTTGAAGGCCATATATGCTGCCTTCCCAAGATTTAGACTGACGAGGGGTGGGGGGGGGGGGGCTCTCTGTAAGCAAATTCCAGGAGTCTGAGCTGACAAGCAGTGAAATAGTAGGGTGACAGGCATTAGAAATACCATAAAACTATTTTTTAAGCAGATAATGACAAATGAACAATAATTCTCACAAGAAATCCACTCCCTGCTATTTTTTCTCTTCACTTTCCATTCAGCTTTCTTTTTCTCTGGTCTGTGTTCACCTTTGATCCTTGAAGGGATTTGTTTCCAGGTTTCCTCGTTTTGCAAAGAAAACCAATACATTATTCCCCGGAGAGGTGTCTCTCTCCTCTCAGATTTATATGTTTGGCATTTCTCATTCTGATTTGTTCTTTCCAATCTGAACAAGCTAGTGGCATTCTTTCTGAACACACCAAAATCCTGCCTAAACAAACCAAAACACTTTGTTTTTTCAAGGTGCTAAAACATCTTAAGAGATCAGGTACACACAAAAACTCCATGACATTGATCATCTGGTTGTTTTCCTCCTCTTGCTAGCTGGAGAGAGACCAAGACATGTTGCATGTGACACAACAGTTGCATCATCACTCTTGTAGCTCAGGCATGCAGCATGCAACACCCCAACAGGGCTTTGGGGCACACAGGATACCGAGGAGACTAGGTCTTTGGCTGACTGCTTCCTCATCAATACTTTGTCTTGAATCACTTCATAACATCCCAACACCCCCTCCTACAGCACCCAACAAAGACAGTAAAAATTCATCCAAGGAAAGAAAACACCTCTTGAGCAACACAATAAAATACATTAATGATCTTTAACTTGAGGTAGTAACACTAGAGAAAGATAGTCTTTTGATCGAAAAAGAAGTAATGTAGAGATCATTTTACCTTAGCTACATGACAGCAACAAGACAAGGCCTCCTCAACATCCACAATCTGGGTTTCTCCCAAAACCAACAGTGCAATGGCTGCAGAAATTACTGAGGGTCTGAATGCTAGGAAATCAATGCCTGCATCCAATTGTTGCATTGTTAAGCACACATCCCAACCCACCTATTCTTGTGTCACACCAAAATCCTGAAATTTACAGCTATGCGCAAGAGATGTACCTCTAATTGTGCTCAGGATGAGTTCGGCAGATCGAGAAAGTGACAACTTGCTAGGTGCACCACAACCATTGAACTTGTGGAGGAAGAAATCTATGAATGAGAAAGGAGTCACAGCTTGCATCCTCCATTTGAGGGTGCTCATCACCAGAAGCTCCATTCTCTGAATTGTCCTTCCTTCAAATATATATTTTGCCTCACCAACCTATACAAGGCAATCCAGGGATGTTTACAACTGCTAATTTTGTGAAGAATATATCAGAGAATTCTACTCCTGATGTCTTCTCACCTGTAAATCCAGGGACAGAGGAACTTCAGTTTCCTCCATCTTGGCAGCCAAAGATAGGCAGGCCACAGATAATAGTTGTGTCATCCAAGCCTTGCCTTGCTGCAATTACAGATAACAAAAGAAAAAGGAAAATAGGTCACATAAAGGCTATACTTGACATAAACAAAAAAGAGCAATGCATGTCTAATAGATCAGATTACAGGCACTGAGAGTGATTCTTACTGGGAGATCATAGGAAGAGAGGAACCTATCCAAGTAATTTACAGATAAATAGGCACTCAGTGGTCCAAAATTGTAATGAGCATGAACCTGTTCGACAAACCAGAAATGCCATCAATCCACAGCTGAGGAGAGGAAAAGAAGAATCAAAGCTTGAGACTAGAAAATAATTGTAAAAGCAAATACACAAGAAACCAAATACGCTTTCCCAAAACCACATTTCAGACAAACTATGCAGGATGGATTAAATAGAAACCATATTGTCTTAAATCATATACACAAAATTATAAGCATAGCACTCATTAAACTACTGGTATTTTAAGAGAAAGTAGTATGACTCTGGACATTACAAGATGCAGGAAAGGGCAGATAAATAGAGGATGAGATAAACAATGCACAAAAGATGGAATAAGTAGAAGAAAGCCTGGATGTAAGCATCAATATGAGATATCGGATACCAACCAAATCGAGTTTGTAACCCTGGTGGTCATCAATTTATAAGCAGTTTCTTTTTTTTGCCTTGTAAACGTATCAACATATACACATAGATTGATCATCAAAATCAAGAAAAAAGCGAAGAAAACAATGGAATAATTAAGAAAAAATAAGAGAAAGAAGAACCCGCCTTCCAAATCCAATCAATAGCATCTCTCCTGATGGAGGAGTCCAACGCCCCAGAACACAGCCTCTCGCGGTAGTCCTCCCTAGGCAGATGCTCCTGCTCTCTCTCGACCAACAAGCTCAACAACTCATCCGACTGCAGGGGAAAACCCGCGAGGATATCCCCATAAAAATCGCACCTTTTTGGTTCAGAAACCCATCCAGGCCTATGCCCGCCCTCCTCCTCACCATCGTCGAAGCCCAGGATGCTGTCGTTGTCCTCAGCGCACAGGAGGATAGAGGAGGCGCAGTCACAACTTGGACTCATTGCTCAGTGAGACAAAAGAAGACCGAGATGCAGACAAGGTAGTTGTGAAAAGTTCACTCTAGAGAAAGGGGTCCCTGTTGTTCCTCCTCCTCCCTCCACCTCTTCCTCTTCCTCCTTCAAAGTTGACTTTTTTTTGGCACAGAAGATGAGTTCAATGCCAGTACTATTCCAGTGTTGAAGGAGAGGCAGAGGAGAGGTGGAGGGGTGTCACTGTTGCATAGAGAGGAAAGTTGAGCTTTTTCTTGAGAGATGGAGAGAGAGAGAGAGAGAGAGAGAGAGAGAGAGTATTTAGGGGAGAGGGAGACAAATAGGGAGGAAATTATTTAAAAAAAATATTTTATTTATTTATTGCTCCATTAGAATGTGGGCTTTGTGGTGTGGGCTTCTGACTCTTTGGGGCTTGTGGGAGTGATGATGACTCACTAAAAAAAATGTGATGATGTGATAATTGATTGGTTGGAAATATTTTGGGTGATTAGATTGTGCATGATATGGTTGTAGAAACTATAAAGGCAAGATATAAGGAGAGGCTTTTGAGACAGAGCACATCAGGGACCAACACAAAAGCAAGAGACAGAGCTTTTATGGCTTGGGAGATGCAAACCTGTGAAATTACAAAGGAAGACACACTTGTTAATATATTACATATTGGTTAACATGAAAACTACTTAAACTACTTGCAATGCATTAGTATTAATCAATAGGCAAGATAAAATCAGTGAGGGATGCTAATTTTGGGGGTCAGTTTATTTTGAGATGGAGATTAGTTAATGGATTATTAAACTTTTATGAGTTTCCATGTAGCTAATTAAGTAAAAAAAAAAAAGTAGTAGTAATTTTTATTGGTTTATATCTTGTGGGATGAGATGCATTATCAAATAAATTCTCAAAAAATGTGCAACATCTTAATTACACCTTACATTTGGACAACCTTTGTAAGTTGTGATGGTGCAGCAACATAGGATAAGGACTGTTAGGTCATTTCAGGGGTTGGGAGGAGCACAGCTCATCTCCTTGGGCAGTCAACATGTTTATTTAGGGGGGAAGGGAACATATCTTTTGAAGGACCTTTCAAGTAAAGTTGAGGGCATTTGTGGAAAATGATATGGCAGGGGCTGACCAATAGGAGCAGGGCTCTGCTCTCTAGTCTTCTCTCTTTTTCTTGGAGATTTGATCTTTTTTATTAGGGTTTCACTCAGACCATCTAATTATCACCTTAATTTTCACACAGATAAATGAGAAATTTCTTTGCAATTGTTTGATGGATTTTTTTTTTCTTCTTCTTGGAAATGCATATGCATATGATGGGGAGCTCAAAATTCAGTGTTTCTGATTCAATTATGTGCAAACTCTTCCTTTATGGAGATTTTACAGCAAACATTTGACCATTGCCAATTTTGCTATGTGTAAATACTAAGGAAATTAAATTATCATATATTTTTTATATAATTAAGTTGTTCCCCAATCAATTGAGAATTTCTGATGCTCTGTAAAACATGAGATGAAGACTTTTTGGAAGAATTGGTCCATGGATTGATTGCATTCCCAAAATGTTAAGATTTGCTCTATCTCCATTGTCATCCCCTCAACAATTCAAATCTTTTTATACAGTCTACAAATCTTAGGTCAATTTGTTGGATTTGTTTTACCATGTAGTGCATGCTAAATATAGATTATATATATATATATATATATATATATATATATATATATATATATATATATATATATATATATATATATATATATAAAATTAACTATATTTAGCATCCCGATTTTTATATTTTTGAAAGTTACGTTGACTCTTTTGACGAAAATACTATAAATCTTACCATTGAGTAACTCTGTTTTATTTTGATTTATTATTGAGCACGTGCGATATTTCTATTAGTAGAGTTACAACGTGAGGAGAAGTAGAGTTCACTTTCATAAATATAACATCAATGTAATTTTTGAAAATATATCAACTAAAATACTAAAATAACTTATTACAAAGGTGATATGTAATTTGCCCTAGGTCATGATTGATTTGCCCGGTTAATAAGTTATATGCAAAGTCATACATCATTAATGTGTTTAGATGAGGTATTAAAAGACATATGAAACACTTTACATATGATTTGTCATTCATGCTGTTGGTTAATTAACCAAAATGAGAAATAAATGAAAATTTGTTTTAGGACAAATTCCTCAATGTTACCACATGAATTCTATTTTTCCAGCTACATCGACTCTGATTTAGCATTTAAAAGTCAGTAGTATCAATAGGGTTTCCGGTTCCTATGTCTCGTTTCAACCATCAATCAGGGAAGGAGTTCTTTCCATCGGTCGGTAGCGTGGGCCCGACGAGGGCAGAAGTCTTGTTTGGCCAATGAGATGGTAGCCTTCCCTGGTTGATGGTTTGATTGAGGCAGGTGAAGAAAAATTACAATTGACTGAGATGGTAATGTGAAAATTTCATTAGATTATTTTACTCTCGACTTCCTCTAGTCACATTGGAAACTTCATTCTTTTTAGAGACTTCAGACCCTCAAAGATCTAAATTCCCCAACCAAACACAAAAATACCACATCTTAGATTGGGATTTGGAGTTTGCAAGTTAGATTTTTTAATATAATCAAACACAAAAATGGTATTTCAATTGGAGTTTGAATCTCCAATTGAAGTTATCTATGTCCATTTTCCTCTGCGATTAAATCCTGCAGCTTAGTTTGCAGCAGTCAACTGTTCTTCAGATGTACTCAGTTCTGAGACCAAGAATTAATATCTGCAGCATCTTGAGCATGGTCCACCTGCAACCTGTTTCCATGCCATCAATGAATCATGGTGTTCTTGCAAGTAGGACGGGAAGAACAGCAATGAAAGGAGAACTCATTGAAGGAGACAAATCTTGCACCCCAATAGTAATGGCAGTGCTAATTGAGGGAAGATGTCACAGGCTGCAGAACTCAATCATATATACACTTTTCCCTGTGCAAGTTCATGAACTTGCAAGGGAAGTTGTTCCAGAGAGAAACAGCAAGGAAGCTACTCAAAGCTTTGCAGGGATGTATGCTTGAAAGCATCTTCTACTTTTTCAGATTTCGTCCAAATGCTCCTTCGTGTCTTGCATTCCTCCTTTCTCAATCCAACTCTCTTTATGACTCAGTTCCCATGGTGTCACATGTCCACCACAGATCTCCATGAGCACACCACCCGTTCTTTTGGTTGCAGTCATGGCCTTTGATCTTAGAACTAACTGGTAAGCACGAGTGTTCGTGGCCTTTTTCCCAAGAGGTGTAAAGGAATTATGAGATCCGAGCTCTTGGAACTGTCGCTAGACGATATATGATTCCTTTAACATATCATTGACCGAGCAGCGCATGATGCTGTACGCATGCTCGAATGATGTTAGCATCGGTCTTAGATCTCTATGAGCTCACGACAAGTGCAATGCAACTGCTTACAGCCAGAGACTATTGGAGGAACCTCTTTTCTTCAAAAAGGAAGAATTAAGCTTCGAGCATGAACAGATTGTAGTAAATCTTTTTGCATATCCATGTGATTACTCGCGATCAAACCTTTGAGATCTTTCATGAATATGGTCGAATTATCTATGCACGCAGGAAGTCAAGCAGCACACATGAGGGAGATGGTGGTGGTCAAAGTGGACACTGGCATGGTGATTAAAGAAGAGGGCCTCGGGCACAGGCATCCAAGGTGCTCATGTGCTTTCTATGAGCTCGCATCCAAGGTAACGGAGCAGTTTAGTGGCAGAACACATCAAGGACAAAGAGGTGTTGCTTTCATGGTGGGTGCATGCAGCTTGCTGCTGCAGAGCACACTGGAACGCGCAGCTACTCAGCTCATCGCATTGAATCCGCCCAAACTCCAACGAGAGGCGGAAAGTTCATCTTGCAGACATGTGGGATCGAGGAGTGAAGTATGTCTCCGAGGATGCAGTTGGGGAAGGTAGGCTGCATTGGTTGCTTGCTTGCTTCTGCAACTTAATGCAATAGCTTACCCAGTTGAGCTGTGGATTCTATTTGGACGGAAACAGCCAGAAGCTAACGTTTCGTAAGGTAGTCAATAGATTTTGTGCTCATCTTTGACATACTATAAATAAACAACTGGTTTGCTGGCTTCTTCCTCGCATTTTGTTCTTACGTTGACTTCACCTTCAAGCCTGATTAGTATCTTCATCTTCATATATTTTGATTTCAGAAATAGAATTGTGGAAATCAGAGCAGCAGTCAGCTCAGCTTTGGATGTAGAAAAAATGATTTGGAGACGCATGCAAAATTAAACTGAGTCAATGCCTCCTGCAATGACCCAAATTACTTTCTGAGTCTGATAAATATTATTAGTAATTTAAGTTTAAATATACATTAAACAATATATAAGGACTTGAATCTGAAACCCGTCAATTGTTGTATGTGTACTCGAACATGAGACTCATCAGACCCATTGATCAAAATCAACAGATCAATTAAAATGAGAAGGTTTGGACCAAATAGGTGGTAAAATCAGATGGTGCAAATCTTCTCTCTCTTTATTAGATTAAAATGAGAGGGTTGAGACCAATTATAGATGCATATAATTGCTCATTCATCAGGAACTAATTACGATTTAAAAAACTTAAACTTGAGGTACTAATTCCAATTTTATCAAACTGATTAAAAATGTGATACATACACTTTAATGAATACCAATCCAATCGGTGTTAATATATTAACCGACTATCGATACGATACATACGGAGCGCTATATTGAGTCATGCCAAATATATCGACACATGATATGTGAGAACGTACAAAGATATCACCCGTACTTACTGTCTATTATGAGCGATATATTATGGTACAATAAACCTTGCTTCAATTACAATGGTATCGAGGCTAAACACAAGTTAAAAAAATTTGGATGCTCAGGGAAGGTTTGAATAATTTGAGTCTCCATAATATTTTTGCTAACTGATGGTTTCGAAAGCTGTTATCTTCCAAAGAATTGGAAGCAGCACAACTGCTCCAAACACAAACAAAGATTTAGGCATTACATCTCATGGAGTTACAGGATTGATCTTCACAATAATTTGGATATTACGCGGCAAGAGGTCCAAAATGCTGCAGAGGCTGCTTTTAATAACACTGGATTTTGGTATATGCTGAAAGGAAAAAAAAAAGAGAGAGAAGCAGCAGTTAGTAGACTGCAAAGTGGCAGACAAATATTTTCCTGTGTAACAAAAAAGAAAAAGAGGCTTTTTGACCTTTAGATTTGACAAAATTCCAGTCTATAGAAGTAAAATCAGCAACATAATGAACAGCAAAACAAACCAACAGCACTATATAGGTTTCAATAATGCCTAATTTAAGGTGGCATAACAACTAAAAGCCCAGTTTTGTAGATAATCCAATGTGGGAAGGCATGATTGGGGACTCAGAAGCATATCAATATTCCACAGGCTTGGGTTAGTGTTGAGTCAAGTGCCAGCATCTGAGAATCTCTTTAAATAAAAGCAAACCTAGGGAACACTGCATGATTTTCGGTACATTAACCAAGATCCCAGCATAGTCACATCTTGATCATCCTTCTCTAAAATATTCTCATCTATTCACAACCATATCTTGATCATCCAACTTCTTGTTCATCTCTCATTCACTTGCAACAAAGAACACATCAAATATACAAAATTACAAATGAATGACTTAGTTAAAATCACTAATTAAAGAGCTATGATTCACAAGTGATAGATGATGAACTGAATTAATTAGAAAGCTAATTGGCAGTGAGAAGTTGAAGCAAGCCATAGAGGCTTCTGAAATAGAAGTATCTTTAAATAAGCTTCCCAACCAGCTGAAGAAGAGCAAAGTGATAATTTGAATTGAACAGGACATCGAAAGATCAAGCTGCAAGTTGCTACTGGAACATCAATGACAACAGCACATCTGATCACCAAAAAGCAAAGATGATCAGGGGATACTATAATGTGTCAGGGTTGAAACTTAAAACATAACCTATCTTGATTTTAGAGAGAATGTAAACAGGCCTAATGTTCAACTCTATTATTTGTTTCATAGCTGCTTCAACTGAAACCCTCTGTTTTCATATCTCAAAACTTGTAGAAACGAGTTCTTTTTCTCAATAATGGTGATAATTCATAATACTTGTATACAAAGCCATAGCCCATGAGCAATGTAACGTTAATCAGATCATGGTATTACAATATTACATAGTAGATATCAGCAGCATTCAAGGCACTGATACATAGGAAGCAGTCATATATTTAGTGCTTCAATGCCAAAATGTTTAGAACAGTGCAGCAGCCTATAGAAAATTAAGAACGTACAAGATTAGTTTGCATAGTGCATACATCTGGTTTATGAAAAATTAGGCAAACTCACCCAATAGCAGTTGCACTCCAGGATGCAACATTGTAAACAACTTTGCTTCCATCCCAGGCCTTACGAAGTTTACTTTTCTTCTTTTTGACAGAAAATGTTTTGCAAAGTGCTGAAGGAAGAAGCATGACAGTCAAAATTTGAAATTATATATATTTTTTATATACTTTTTAATAGCCAATGACTTATTAAGTAAAAGAATTGCCAGAAGCAAACTAGATAAACCATCATATTATAGTCAAAGATCTGACCTTTTTGAAGTTGATTAGGGGTTAGATCCTGCAAAATGGAACTGCAATATATGAAGTTCAACATACGCATAATTTGTGTTGAACACAAAAGAAGAACATGATAGTAATGAAAAAGCAATATGAAGTCCCATGCTTGGTTGTCGATACACATGTGCCAATCCAAGCAAGAATTGAACCAGTTGTAGTGACCATGGAATAGCAACTCAATTTGGCATAACCAGAGTAAAAACTGGTACAAAAATTCTTGGTAAGGAACAAATTGGACCAGCTGTTAGTACGTATCTTCCTTGCATTTATGGCAGGAACATCATTCAAAAGGAAAATTAGGCATGCATATGTTTTGATGCAGACATGCATATACATTCAACATCCATCTTATTGATAATAAACTTCAAATGGCCAATCTAAGATACATGTGCTCATTTCTTTTATCAATAGTGCACCAATTCTAATGATAAAGAAGTGAAACAATTGCATGTGCTCTACAAAGAAGTGAAGTAAAACCAGTTATGATTCATTGACACAGCTTAGTGCACCAATCCACATTGTAGTTGGGTAATAACAGTTTACATTTGCTGCAGTATTTGTTTATGCATGGGTGTTAGCATGTTGAACCAGTTATGCTTGTTTCTTTTTAACATGAGTCCTCATAAGGCATCCAACAAAGATAAGATACTAATTGGATGGTCTTTTGAAGCTTCAACCATCGGTTACAAGGATACTTGTGCAAAATCATTAAGAAAAAGACTGTTCCATAGAAGGCTACGTACCTTGGTTTGTTTTAGTGACAACAGGTAAGCAGCCATGAAGGATGCAATCCCATCTACTATGTCTTCTTGCCTAACAAGTACATAGTCATCTTGTTCTGATTCATTGTCACCGTTGACATGCTCATCTTCCCAAAATTCGAAAGCATTAACGAAATCCCAAGAAGCACTATCATCAGCTGCAACATATAAATTGAGTCCAATTCAACAATAAACTTATATTGTGATCCAGAAGACCATAACGTGATTGAATAAGAAAGCAGTTTTTTTATCATGGAATTTTACAGTAGCAATAGAAGGTATCTTGAGCCTAAGGCATACCAGAAATACGATGAGGAACTGAAATTTTGCTGTCCCCAAGCTTCTGAAGAAAGTCAGGTGATTCAAGTCTAGATTTGAGTAGATCACAGAGCTGCATAACAAGAGCAGTTACTCTGACTTTTCGATGAATGCTTTTGAAGGAAAATTTTGATCTACTACATGATATTTTAGCTGGATGATGGCATTTCAGTTCCAGATGTATCATTAGAACATGATTTGTAGTTCCCTTGCTTATAGGTTAAATAAGAAAGTTTAAGCAATTTATATAGATAAAAAGTTGTTAAGCTTCAAGTTTCCAGCATGCAAACAAAAAAAACAAGCTTAATATGCATAAATTAGTTATAAAATTTTGGTTACACTAATCGGATAATGCCATGAAAGCATCAACATTCAGTCATCTTTCAAGGATCAGAGACACCTATGCTACTGAAACTCTAGGACTACAGTTAGATATTATCATGCAGGTGCAATCCTGCAGAAACAGCTTCTTAGAGATAAAAAAACTCCATTAAGACATACACTGCTAACCTGCATACCATCTTTGTTGGAACATTTCACCAGGCCTCTTTGATTTGTATAAGATATGCATACACATACTGAATCAAATTGTTAACCTAGTAGTATGAATCTACTTTCCCACCTCAGAAATGAAAAAAGTATAGATTTATCACGTTATGCTCATGGTGCTCATCAACAAGCTGAAACATTCCAACTATTTGGGATTTTGGGGTTGGTTACATGGACTTCTCCAGCCCTTGTGCTTTGTACAAGGTTCATGGATGAGGATGTTACATGCAAATTTGGTGATCAAACTTCATCAAACACTGTAAGAATGTAGTAGTAAAGAGCACAGTCGCCAGTAACAATGACTGCTTCGGACAAGGTTGATTCAAAGTGCATGAAAGCATCAAGATCCTGCCCTATTTCAGCAAAACTCTTGCTTGCAGGAAATTGCCAATAAACTTATACTACTACGAGTGCAATTTAGGAAAAGTAATTGGTCTTTCAATATTCGCATAGAGATCCAATACACAATGGCAAATCGCATCAAGATGTCAAACAGAAGTAATTATGCAATTCTGACCTAGATTGGCATGCATCCCAGGGAAGGATAAATAACATTTACTAGATCTTTCCTCCCTTTTCCATTCTTTTTCTAAAATAGGTAAATAGAATTCTCATATAGCAGTCTTCGAACTGATTGCAAAAGCAGAAAGCAACAGAATCTAAAACCAAATGAAACAATAGAACCCACAAACCAAAGAAAGATCGGAAATTGGAAAGAAATCCCCAACCTCATAGGTCTCGTAGTCAGCTGCAGAGGGCGAGGCCGGATTGGAACGATCCCCGGCGTCATCCTCCTCCGGCACCTCCTCCACCTTCTCCATGTCTGCATCTCCGGTGGGATCTCGGCCGGGTTCGGCGTCCTGGAGCAGCTCGAGGGCTTCCCGGCACTGCTCAAGGACCGCCTGGACCGTCCTCCTCCTCACCCGCATCTGCTCCTCCTCCGCCTCCATGACGTCGGAAACCTAGGCAGGGATCTAAACGAGAGGTGAAGAAGAAATCACATATTTAGAAGTCGCCGAGGACAATCGAGGGACGAGAAGGAAGAAGGAAGAAGGTCGCAGGGGTAAAAACTGCTCCTTTATTTCGCGTTGCTTCTTTCCTTGCTTCCCCCGCACCTACTCGTCGCCCCGTCGCTTCCGACGTGTTTGCTTTTGGGTGCTGCGGAAGGATCGAATTAAAATATGAAGCCGTCACCACAAAGGCCAATTTGAGCAACGATCCTCTCCAACTATAACGTGGCTCAAATGGTTTAGAATGCGGCATCCAAACCGTCCACTCATCCAATTCTCGCAGGTTCTTTAATTTCAACTGCGCGATTATAATTGGGTGATATGGTAATTGGACAGGATCCTAAACCCATCGGACCATGCCATGCTCGTGCGTTAGTAATATTGACTGAGTGAGGATTTGCTGTTTTCCGTTTAACAGGGAACAGCCACGGCCTTTTTTTTTCTCCTTAAACCAAAACAATTATATATATTTTTCTCAGTGATTTTGGTATTTACTATTCTAAAAGATATGCTTACATAACTAAGAAGATAAAATATATGGTTATCATCATCAACTCACAATCTTGAAGCTTGAATTGTTGATATTAATACCCGTTCAAGATATATCAGGTATTTATATATTCTTCCTAAATTAATATTATGTGTTCTGTCCTTCTAAATTGAATTTTAGGAAATTAGGAAATAAATGATAGGCGACAAAATATGGTAAAATCATAAGAAGTACTTTAGGTATTTATGATTTTTTTTTTTCTAAAATTCATAGATAACTATGGATTATAGTAATTAATAATTAATTTTTGGACGGTATGATGGAAGTGGCATTTGAAGAATTTTAAATATATATATATATATATATATGTTATATTAAAATTTCCATTGTAATAATATATGTGTATGACTAATAGGATTATATGTAATATAAATATTAAAAGAGGATTAAGAGAATAGATCCAAAATTTTAAGTAATGATAGAGTCCAATGATATAAATTAGGCTTAACCCATAATTAAGAAAATTTAAATGTTTAGTTTAAGCAAAGTTAATTCTCTTATATAATCATACGTGGAGTGTATAATCTTTGAATAAAATAATTAACATAAAAAAATATATGTGAGCTATGCTTTTTATAGATTTTGTATTTATTATCCTCTCTCTCTCTCTCTCTCTCTATATATATATATATATATATATATATATATATATATATATTTGGGGTATGCATTTGATTTCTCTTCTGTTTCGTCTAAATGTTATTTCCAAACATCCAATCCAATCGTATAAATAGACTTGTAATTTCAATTTTACGAGCATTAACACATCATAATTCATCAAAAGACATCAAATCATTACTCCATTTAGCATTGGTTATAGATATTCCAAATCGCATAATGTTATTTTTATGAAAATTAGATTTAGGTATGATTTGGTTATGCAAGCAATGATCGGCTCAACTTGATCCGAACTTAACTTAAATTGCATTGGAAGAGTTGATGGGGCTCGAGATATGGAGGGGTCCTATTGTGATACTAAATTCGGAATAGCTTCTCTCGTGTATGATTCTTGTACCTTTAGATTATTAATATTGAGATAGGTGAGGAGATGATAGATGCGTTTCGAGAAAATCGAATGTACATTTTAAATATGAATTGATATTTGATTTTTGTTTTAAAATCATATATTTTCGGAATGTTACATCGGACATATTCATATTTAAAATACCATATGCCCTGAAGGTTACTTTATTAATATTTCAATATTCACATTATGCTAATATATTTTTTAAAATATCATATGACCTTATCTAAAATTATAAGATTATCAAAATGATACAGTGAGAAATCAAATCAATACAATATATATTTTCTATAAGATGAATTTTATTTATTTGTTTTTTAAATGTTATTTTATATGTATTTATATGATTATATATTTTTATTTGTTATATATTTGGACCATACAAAAATTCTTATAAAATTACATATATTTATTTATTTAAATAAAATATATATTGAAATAAAAAGATTTTAAAAAGTATTAGAAGGATAAATTTATCATAAAATACTTATCTTAATGCACATTTAAAATATAATTTTTATCCCGTTTTTCTACCAAACGCTCGAAGCATTTTACAACCGTACATTCGTTCGGATCTCTTTATCTAATTATATACTAAAAATACAAATATATTCCCAAACGTAATCGATATTTATAACTATATTTTATGATGTATGCCTTTAACCTTAATAGGTTACGAAGATATATTCCTCGGGAAAAATAAAATAAAATATATTTAAAGAATATTTTCTATTTTGATCGTTGACCGCTCGATCGAGTCTATGCGATGCATCCGTCGAAAGGGTTCTGAGTTCGGATCCCTCGCAGGCCTTTCGTGGGGATGAGGAAGATGGCCCAATGCCATAACCCACGAGGACGCATTTCTCTACTCGGGAAGAAGCTGCTTGCCGTCCCAGAAACGAAGAAGGAAGTGCAGGCAGGATGATCTACGGGGCATGCGAATTGGGAGGAGATGATTACTCACTGTCGAGTGAGAGAGCTACGGGGCTGGTGGATGATCTCTTCTTGGAATGCAAGACTCAGTGGCACAAAGGGGAGGAAGGGAAGCCCGAGCGCTCACTGGGAGTGCCTGTCCCTCTCTACGGGAGGCTCAGGGAGGAGGGAGGAGGGAGGAGGGAGGAGGGGGAACACAAGTCCAAGAAGCTCAGCAAGCGAAACAACAAGAGCTCTGCTCAGATTGCAGGATGCCATGGTGGTGATGTTCCCATGGATCAGAGCCAGCTTGTACTCTTAAGGAGAATTGTGATATGCTTTATCATTTAGTGTTTGCTTTGTTATGTTCCATCAGAGTATATGTTGTTCTTAAGTGACCTTAGTAGTTTAATTAGATAAGATATATTATTAATATGATTGAATTTTTATTATGAACAATGATAAATTCACTTATGATAGAAATTCAGAGAAAACATTGATGAAATATCCTATATCATTTTTTTTCTTATGGATCTATTAGAAACTTACGATAATACACGATAACATATATCTAGTTTTTTTTTTTTCTATCGCTCGTAATAGTTACGTGAAAATGAGAAGAGAATACGAGTCTAATTTTTTTTATAAATTAATATTATTATATTTTACATGTTGAATTATTGAATGATATTGAAAGATACACATATATGATTATTTGATTTTAGATTTTGATATTAAATTACGATTTTACGATTATAGTAATATACTAAATGCTATTATTTTAGTGTTCACAAATATATGGTCTTTAATGATCGATCAATTATAAATGAGTTTTGAACAGGTCAATTCCATTCCGGATTCAATACGTGAATAGCTTCGTGTTGCAATGGCAGAGGAAAAGTTCAATGGCAAATAGCGGAACTCATTTGTGCCGTCTCGAAGCTAACGTTAGTCTTGAAATACTTTCTTATCTTTGTTGGTGTTTTTACTTGAGCGATTGTTGCTGTTAAATTACTTGCAGATACTCTAAATGTTTTAACCTAAATATTATTATTATCAATATCTTTTTCTAAATGAACGAACCAAAATATTTTCCTCTCATCCTCATCCTCTTCTTCACCTTCTTCTTTTTCTCGTATATATTTTTTTCTTTCTCATCCTTTTATTCTTATTTCTCATAGCAGGATAATATTAATTAGTAAGAAGCACAAAAGAGAGAGCCGAGGACATCGAAGAGAGCACGAGATAACACGAGGGGATCGAAAAGAGCACGAGATAATAATAATTGATGACATCGATAAAGAACTCAGAGTAAGAAGAGTCAGATTACGAGGAACCAAAGTAAAAAGATAAAATTAATAATACTGTGATCATAAATAGTAAAATAATTCTTGATATTATAAATAATAAAATAATCTAAATAAGATAATATGTTAGATCAAGACGAATGTGACTATATTGACATAGACATAACTTGTTTTACCTAAGTTGTGCGACACCTTTGCGTGTCTATCATCAAATGTTAGTCTCCCCGAAACCTATCGTGATTCCTTAGGAGCTACAAAAGGGAAAACGAATTAGAGAAAACGTTTCACTCGGGATCCACAAGTAAACATTTCAGAAAATACTTCATAACCAATACAAATTACACACAGATTTTACAAGCTTTGAACGGTTGTACAACAAAAGGTTCAAAATTGTCCACTACAGATCGAGTATCTCTCACATGACACAACCTTTATTTACAAACCTAAAATGGTAATCAAATCTAACTAAAATAGGATTGTTAAGCATTTGATCGTCCTTTTATATATTGTGCAAAGCATGAACAAACCAAAAATACAAACATACATAAATATTATATGAAACATCTATTAAATTTCAAATATTATTCATGAATGCATGCAGTCATTTTGATGGCTAATGTCAAAGTCCATATATATATATATATATATATATATATATATATATATATATATATATAACAATTTGCCGATGTTTTCTAGTTTATTTGTTTCTAAATTATGTGAACTAAGTTCAAAACAATTTACAGTTAAAATAGTTGCTCATTAATGTGACTACAATGAGGCATTCCGAAGGTCGATAGCTAGATTTCGATTCCATATAGAACTGAATCGATTCACGTCGGATCAATTTCAAGTTCTTGGAACTGATTGTTTCAATTCAGTTTCAAACTAATCAGACAAAACAATCAAATATCCCTCCGAATGATACATTTAATTAAAGAAGCATTTGAGAAAATTTTAAAATAAAAAATAAAATACGTCGTACCAAATTAAATGAGTATTTTGAAAAAAAATGAAATAAAAAATAAAATAAATAGTTTTTGTTCTAAAGTAGAATAGGATTCATTTGGAACGGGTTTGGTACCATTGATAAAACTAAAGTTATCGATTAGAAGAATTGTGATATAATACCCATTTGATTGCTCGTAGAAGCATTTGGTATTTAGTGTTTGTTTTATTATATTCATTCAGTTTATGTTGTTATTAGGAAGTTACTTAGTAACTGTTAGATTATATAACTAATTATTATACATATAATTTGAATTCTTATTATAGTTTTGGGATCAATGAAAAAAAAATGGATAGTATTATTTAATAAGAGATCAAAATGGGAGGACTATTGTAATGACTTATTCTATACCCTTCCCGTTAACCTCTTACGGATTCACAATAATTTAATTTTTAGTGTTTGTTTTGTTATATTCAATCAGGTTTATGTTGTTAGAATGTTGCTTAGTAAATGCTAGTTTTGTTGAATATTATATTTTGATTGATGAAATCGAATTTGTGATCTAATCTATGTTTTGAGTGACGCAGGATTAGCTTCGATCAAGGAGAGACAAATTGATTGAAGTAGGAGGAATCAGACGTTGGGCCAGAGTTGAACATGTCAGGAGATTAGACGTTAGACCGGAGGATCGGTTGACGTGCCAGCAAAAAGACTTCGTACCGTGAGTTCGGGTATCGAGCCGAAGGATCGAACATTGCGGCAAGGAGATCGAAAGTTACGGGAGCCAACATACCGATTGGGCAATACGTCGAAGGAGAGAATGATGCACTGAAGGATCGAACGAAGCACCGAAAAAACCAATGATATGTCGAACAACATATGATTCATACTTTATAATAATTTATCTAGATTGAGTTAATTTATGTCTAATTGAGTCGGTATTGGGATGAAATAATGACAACTTAATTAGAGACCCATTGGGCTTGAGTCAGGATTGTTTTAAGCCAAGTAAGGTCCATGCAGTAACCCTCAACAGGCCCAGGCGGTGACACTGCTTGGGACTTGACCTCCCAAGTTGTTTGGGCGATGGTACCACCTAGTGTCAATGTCAGACTAAGTGATGGTACTGCCCAATATCAGATTGATAGACAATGATACCACTAGTTGTCAGTCTATCAAGTGATGGTACCACCCAATACTAGTGGTGGTACCGCCAGTACTTGAAAACCTGGGATGAAATCGTTTTGGCTCCAAATTTAAATCCATTTAAAGCCTATAAAAACTTCACTCATCCATGCTTAGTGAACACACAAATTGACAACAAAATTTGAAGAAAACGCTCTTGTAATCTTACGAGAATTTCTCTCCTCTAGCTCTAAGTGATGATTTTAGTTTAAGAGAGGGGTGAGTGGGTTGTAAAGGTTATCTCCTAAACTTGTAAAAAGGAAAAAGAGTTGTAAGTGGATAGTTGGTCTTCACCTATTGAAGAAAGATCGTTAATGGATGCCGGAAGCCTCAACGGAGGAGGAATCGGGAGTAGACGTAGATCATGACGACCGAACCACTATAAAATTATTTTCTACCTTAATTGCTTATCACTCTTATTCTAAGTCAAGCACACTTTCAATATTTTTTCTGATATATTTTTATTAAGTCAAAATTTTTAAATCAATTTAATTTTCTTAAGCAATAATTCACCCACCATTTTAGTACTGACTTGATCCTAACAAGATTATATAACTAATTATATAAGATGCATTATATATATGATTGAATTCTTATTATAGTTATCGATCAACGAAAAAAAAAATATTTATGATAGAATTCCTTAAAAAAAGATCTTATGGGAGTGACTCATCTAATGACTTATTTTATACTCTTTGCTCTTGTGAAACTCCTAATGACTCACGATAATATATGATAACATACATAAGATTATATATCTATCAATTAGTTTCAACCTGAAATAGCACTGTTCGAACCGAGTTTGGTACCGTTCAAAATTCGATATAACTAAAACTATCGATTAGGATTATCTATAATGATACATAATCAAATTTAATTATTATAATTTAATTTCTTGGACCAAGTTTTTGTTAGGAAATCTAGGGGCGACATCACAATGCACAGTGGAAGAACATAAAACAAAATCCTCAATTCCCAAAAATATGTTCGTCATTATGCGAAGATTGGTGTGTAAAATTCACGAAACTTAAAACTGTATATAGAATAGATTGTGTTACCTAGAGAGATCGTATATCCCTGAATCCTTACAAATCTCTAGGAGAAGGTGAAGGAGGTCACGCGCCCTCCTCTCTGTTGAATCTCGGATTTTGATGATGAAGTCAATTGTCATTTGTTATCTAATCTATTTATTGAGATAAGTGTGCAGGATTAACTACGATGAAAGTAAGATACACAGGAGTTGCGCCGGAGTCAAGACAATGATCACGTTGGGAGTTCGAGAGTTCGACGGAAGTTCGGACAGTCGTCGGAGGTTATGCGGGAACAAATCCGAGAAGTCCATGAGCTTGCCAAAGAAGCTCGTCAGAACTCGCCAAGTGGATCGTCGCAAGTCCGGGAGTTTGCCGGAAGTCCGCAGGAGCATCACCGAGGGTTCATCGGATGATCGACGGAAGTTCGTCGGAAGCTCGCCGGAAGAAGCGATTGACGCATCGGAGCAAGTTGTAGTAAATGTCTTAGGAAATATCGTAGTTAGCACAATGATTAAGTTGGAAATGAGAGGTGATCCCATTAACTTAATCTTGGGGCAATTAGGCCCCTGAAAAACCCAAATTGGGTCGAATGGATCAACCCATTCGGACCTTGATGTCTGCCAGGCGGTTGAACCGCCCCAGCCAGGCGGTGGCACCGCCTGGGCTCAGTCTCCGAGCGAGACTGGGCGGTGCAACCGCCCTTGACAGGAGGTGGCACCGCCTGAGCTCGGTCTTCGAGCTATGGCAGGAGGTGCAACTGCCTTAGTCAGGCGGTGGCACCGCTTGAGCTCGGTCTTCAAGCTCTGGCAGGAGGTGCAACCGCCTCAGTCAGGCGGTGGCACCGCCTGAGCTCAGTCTTTGAGCTATGGTAGGAGGTGCAACCGCCCTAACAGGAGGTGGCACCGCCCAGAGGCTCAGTCTTCGAGCTCTGCCAAGCGGTGCAACCGCTAGATCCCGGAGTTCCGGGAATTGACAGTTTTGAGCTCGGAATTCAAACTGGGTTGGGGCCTATAAATACCCCACCCCTTCAGCACTGAAGGGGCACTCAAAACACACCGAAATCCTGATCTTATTCTATGATTTTTAGAGCTCAAAATTATTGTAAAGGCCAAAAGTTCTTCTCCCTCTTTTCTTCCAAGTTGTGATTTTTAAAGAGAGGAGAGAAAATTATGTAAGGGTTGTCTCCTAAGCCCGTCAAAAGGAGTGAAACTATAAAAGGGTGGTTGGCCTTCGCCTATTAAAGGAAGACCTCTAGTGGACGTCGGTGACCTCGTCGGTGGAGGAAGCCAAAAGTGGATGTAGGTCAAGATTGACCGAACCACTCTAAATCTCGGTTTGCATTTACTTTGAGCATATTATCTTTACTGCAAACCTCCTCAAAAGCTTACTGCTTTCTGCGCATATACGATTGGGTTTCAAGCTTTGTACTTTCCGAATCGGCATTTAGACGTAAATTAGTTTTATCGTACGATCATCATATTTCAGTTTGTGTTTACGTTTTGATTTCTATCATAACTGCAAACTACCTTTATATCCTTGCTTTAACTGCATCTCGCTTAATCAAGTGATTTACGAATCAGCATTTAGACGTAAATCAGTTTTTGTCGTACGAATATCATATTTCAGTTTGCGCCTACTATCTGATTTGAACCATAACTGCAAACTGTATTTATATCTTTGTTGCATCTCGCTTAATCAAAAGTTAAAGTGATTTACGAATCGACTTTCTTACTGAAATCACTTTTATCGAACGAACACAGTTTTATTTTAATCGTAGAAGGTTTTCCGCTGCACTAATTCACCCCCCCCCCTCTTAGTGCTCTTAATCCTAACAATTGGTATCAGAGCCAGGTTAACTCTCAAACGGATTAAAACCCAAGAGAGATGTCATACGCCGGAAACCAAGAGGGTCATTCTATTACACGTCCACCCATGTTCAATGGGACGGACTACACCTATTGGAAGACCCGAATGAGGATCTTTCTTATTTCTATGGATTTTGAACTTTGGAATCTTGTTGAAAATGGATTTTCGAAGTCTTCTCTTCTAATGATCGATTGGAATGAATTGGAGAAGAAGGCTTTCGCTCTTAATGCAAAGGCTATGAATGCCTTATTTTGTGCACTTGATAAAAACGAGTTCAACCGTGTTTCGGTTTGTGAAACCGCATTTGATATTTGACACACACTCGAAGTGACTCACGAAGGCACAAGTAGAGTGAAAGAGTCAAAAAATAATCTTTTGATACATTCTTTTGAACTTTTTCGGATGAAACCGAGTGAGACTATTGGCGACATGTTTACCGTTTCATGGATGTCGTTAACAGTCTAAAAGGACTCGGAAAAAGTTTTTCGGATTTTGAGCTCGTAAATAAGATTCTAAGATCCCTTCCTAAAAGTTGGGATCCTAAAGTCACTACTATTTAAGAGGCAAAAGATCTAAATAACTTCCCTCTTGAAGAACTAATCGGGTCATTAATGACCTACGAGATGACTTGCAAAGCTCATGAAGAGCAAGAAGACATCCTTCCAAAGAACAGGAAGGATATGACACTCAGAACTTTAGAAGACCACTTGAGAGAAAACTCAAGTGATGAGGACTGTGACGATGACTTGGCACTTTTAACAAGAAAATTTAAAAAATTCATTAAAAGAAACAAGTTTAAGAATGACACAAAAAATAAACTTGAACTTAAGAAGGACCAAGTTATTTGCTACGAGTGAAAAAAGCCGGGACACTACAAAAGTGATTGTCCCCAAGTCAAAAAGAGAACATCAAAGAAGAAGGCGCTAAAAGCAACGTGGGATTACTCGAGCGCGTCCGAAGAAGAGGAGTCCAACACTGAGCAAGTTGCTTATTACGCCTTAATGACCATTGGAGAGGAGGTAACAAATTTAATAGATGCAGATTTATCATTTGATGAATTATTAAATGCCTTCCATGACTTATTTGATGAATGCAAGATTATTAATAGAAAATACAAATTGCTAAAAAAGGAGCATGATAGTCTTACTTATAATTTCGATAAGTTAAAAACTGAATATCATGATAGTTTAGGTTCATGCATAAAATGCAAACAAGGGTCACGTTCCCAAAAGAAGTGGAATCGGATTTGTGAGAAGTCCTCACCAAAATCCAACCACCTTCATAAAAGGCCCCATCTTACATGTTCGACACCAAAGCAAATGCAACTTTTGTTGCAAACTTGGACACAAAACGCATTATTGTCTATTCAAGAAAATTAGTCCGAACAAATTAATTTAGGTTCCTAAAGGAACCATGATAAATTCTATGCAACATGATAAAAAATGTAGATATATTTTTGAGGCACCCAAAAGCAAATGGGTACCTAAAGATCATCCTTTCTTGTAGAAACCTATACCATCGCAAGCTAAGAGCAAGAGATGGTACCTTGATAGTAGATGCTCAAGGCATATGACCGGAGATCCATCTCAATTCTCTAAGCTCAATAGCATAGACGAAGGCTATGTCACCTTCGGAGACAACAACAAGGGTAAAATCATTGGCAAAGGAACCATAGGTAACAAATCCAACTTCTTTATTGAAGATGTTTTGTTAGTTGATGGTTTAAAACATAACCTCTTGAGCATTAGTCAATTATGTGATAAAGGATATATTATCAGATTCGAATCTAATGCTTGCATCATTGAAAAATCACACAAAAACACGTCTATGATTGCATTAAAATAAAATAACATATACACTATTGGCATCAATGATTTGTGTAATGAAATATATTTTTCGGTTTTGAATGAGGATGCTTGGCTATGACATAGAAGATTAGGTCATGCTAGCATGAAACTAATCACTCAAATATCATCTAAAGAACTTGTAAGAGGAATTCCTCATATCAAGTTCATCAAAGATAATGTATGTGATGCTTGCCAATTAGGTAAACAAATTAAGGGTAGTTTCAAATCTAAGAATCAAATAAGCACCTCTACAATTGATCCATATGGACTTGTTCGGACCAATCTCTACATCAAGCCTAGGAGGTAGCAAATACGCCTTCGTCATTGTGGATGACTATAGCAGATACATATGGACTTACTTCTTAAAACAGAAAAATGAATGCTTTAGATATTTTACCAAGTTTTGTAAACTTGTTCAAAATGAGAAGGGTTCTATGATTTCATCAATTAGAACTGATCACGGTGGTGAATTTTAAAACCATGATTTCCAAGAATTTTGTGAACTCAATGGATACAACCATAATTTCTCTACTCCAAGAAATCCTCAACAAAATGGAGTAGTAGAAAGAAAAAATCAAAATTTATAAGAAATGACAAGAACCATGTTGAATGAACATAGCATACCCAAATATTTTTGGGCCGAAGCCATAAACACTACATGCTATATTTTGAATAGAGTTCTAGTAAGACCCTTACTTACCAAAACTCCATATGAATTATGGAACAACAAAAAACCCAATGTTTCATATTTTAAAGTCTTTGGGTGTAAGTGTTTTATCTTGAATGAAAAATATAACTTAGGAAAATTTGATGCTAAATCCGATGAAGGAATCTTTCTTGGTTATTCTTCGGTTTCTAAAGCTTTTCGTATCTTAAATAAAAAAACTTTAATTATTGAAGAATCCATTCATGTTGTTTTCAATGAGATTTCCGAAATTAGGAAAAATGATTTTGATGATGATGTTAATTTTGATTCCTTGAATTTAAATGAAACCCCGTCTCCAACTAGCAACTTGGATGAATCCACTTCTGAAACATCGTTACCCAAGGATTGAAAGTATGTAGATGCTCATCCTAAGGAGCTAATCTTAGGAGACACATCAAAGGGGGTTCAAACACGTTCTTCTCTTAAAATTTTTTGTACCAACGCCGCTTTTCTCTCCCAAATTGAACCCAAATATATTGACGAAGCCATGAAAGATGATTCATGGATTATCGCAATACAAGATGAATTAAATCAATTTGAGAGAAATGAGGTGTGAAAACTTGTTCCTAGGCCAAATGACCATTTAGTTATTGGTACTAAATGGGTTTTTAGAAACAAGCAAGATGAATATGGTATCGTGGTTAGAAACAAGGCTAGATTAGTGGCCAAAGGTTTCAACCAAGAAGAAGGTATCGATTACGAAGAAACCTTCGCTCATGTGGCTCGATTAGAAGTCATAAGGATGCTCCTTGTCTACGCTAGTAGTAATAATTTTAAGTTGTTTCAAATGGATGTTAAAAGCGCTTTTCTTAATGGCTTTATTTCCGAATAAGTCTATGTTAAACAACCTCCTAGATTTGAAAATAATAGACTCTATAATCATGTATTTAGATTAACTAAAGCTCTCTATGGTTCAAAACAAGCTCCGAGGGCTTCGTCTAAGAGACTTCGTTCTTTTCTTATTAAAAATAATTTCACAAAAGGCAAGGTTGATACTACATTGTTCATCAAGAATTTTGAAAATAATTTTCTCATTGTTCAGATTTATGTTGATGATATTATCTTTGGTTCTACGAATGAATCTCTTTATGAATCTTTTGCTAAAACTATGAGTCTTGAATTCAAAATGAGTTTAATGGGAGAATTAACATTCTTCTTAGGCTTACAAATCAAACAACTAAACAATGACATCTTTATTAGTCAAACTAAATATGCTATGAATTTGCTAAAAAAGTTTAATATGAATAACTCTAAAGCTATTAATACTCCTATGAGCACCTCCACTAAGTTAGAAATTGATGAAAGTGAAGAAAGCTTCGATCAAAAAACTTATAGGGGCATGATAGGAAGTTTACTTTACCTCACTGCAACTAGACCAGATATCATGTTCAGTGTAGGACTTTGTGCTAGATTTCAATCAAACCCTAAGATATCTCATCTCAAAGCAGTTAAAAGAATACTTAGATATCTTAATAGTACCACAAATCTAGGATTATGGTACCCAAAATCAGAGAATCTTGAGTTAATTGCTTATGCTGATGCGGACTTTGCTGGCTGTAGACTATATAGAAAAAGCACATCAGGAACATGTCAATTTTTAGGACATGCCCTTGTTTCCTGGTCATCTAAGAAACAAAACTTGGTTGCACTATCAACAACCGAAGCTGAATATATTGCAGCAAGTGCATGCTGTGCACAAGTTGTATGGATGAAAAACACTTTAGAAGATTATAAAGTTCATCTTAAAAATATTCCCATTAAATGTGATAACACAAGTGCAATATGTTTAACAAAGAATCCTATACAACACTCAAGAACAAAACATATTGATATTAAACATCACTTTATACGAGATCATGTTACTAATCATGATGTAATCATAGAGTTCATTGACACTAAACATCAACTAGCTGATATTTTTACAAAACCTCTAAGTGAAGAATAATTTGATTTCATAAGAAGAGAATTAGGAATGTATCAGTGTTCGAATA
Organism: Musa acuminata AAA Group; assembly: GCF_036884655.1. Taxonomy (NCBI): domain Eukaryota; kingdom Viridiplantae; phylum Streptophyta; class Magnoliopsida; order Zingiberales; family Musaceae; genus Musa; species Musa acuminata. The sequence continues at coordinate 36,098,541 of NC_088333.1, read as the reverse complement.
CATAAACTAATTATTTTTCGAACTTTATTGAATGATCAAATCACTTGATTGTCATTACATGCCTAAATAACATGTTGGAAATTATGTGTTGAATACAAAAATTTCCATAATAATAAGCATGTTTTGTCTTCATGATTGTATTTGAAAATATATGGCATAGTCTTGTCCGACTGCATGAAAATGTTAATTTTATTTTCGGATTCGCTTAACAATTGGTATCATAACAATCGGATTTTCTCATACATTTATTATATGAAAAATATTTTTCTGAATGGATTTGATGAAATGATTCCTGCTTATAAATTCCATCTTGAAATATGGATGATAGTGTTTTTACTTGCAAAGATTTGTTTTACATACATATCTTGATCCTTGTAAAAATGAAGCATGATTTAATCTCTTATCGATTTTAACTTCATTTAAAGTAAACTCACAAATAGATGGTGGAGATGCGGGGTAAAAACAAAATTGATATCTCCATGTCATGTTTGCATAATTGACTTACTATTGAAAATGACATGAACCTAGTAAAGACATCACACTTATGCTCAAAATTCGCTTATATTGTTCTCCTGGTATCACAATTACCATGCTTTTTGTTGATGACAAAGGGGGAGAAGATGACAAAGGGGGAGAAATATATGAGTATTAATGTCATGCTTGCATCACCAAGAGATATATGAATTGATGTTATGATTGTTATAATTTGCATTATGCCTTGTTTGTATCATGTCAAGATATCAAACAAGAATCTTACTTCGCAGTTTTACATGTTGATATCTTACAATATGATGAATTGCTACTATTACCATCATTCAAACTTGTAATGTAAATTAAAAAATGAATGTCAAACCTTGACATCATCTTCAGATAGATACATCATGATGGGAATCATGATGGGAGTATTAATAAGTTTAAATGATTTTAACTTATTAATATGTCTCTTGAATTCAAAGGTTTTGAATTCAAGAATGATTTATCTCAAGTATGACATATAGACAGGGGGAGTTAAGGTTAACTCCATTATCAATTGATTGTCATCATCAAAAAGGGGGAGGTTGTTGAATCTCGGATTTTGATGATGAAGTCAATTGTCATTTGTTATCTAATCTATATGTTGAGATAAGTGTGCATGATTGACTACGATGAAAGTAAGATATGCAGCAGGAGTTGCGCCGGAGTCAAGACAATGATCACGTTGGGAGTTCGAGAGTTCGACGGAAGTTCGGACAATCGTCGGAGGTTCTGCGGGAACAAATCCGAGAAGTCCATGAGCTTGCCAAAGAAGCTCGTCGGAACTCGCCAAGTGGATCGTCGCAAGTCCAGGAGTTTGTCGGAAGTCCGCAGGAGCATCACCGAGGGTTCATCGGATGATCGACGGAAGTTCGTCGGAAGCTCGCCGGAAGAAGCAATTGACGCACTGGAGCAAGTTGCAGTAAATGTCTTAGGAAATATCATAGTTAGCACAATGATTAAGTTGGAAATGAGAGGTGATCCCATTAACTTAATCTTAGGGTAATTGGGCCCTTGAAAAACCCAAATTGAGCCGAATGGATCAACCCATTCGGACCCTAATTTCTGCTAGGCAGTTGAACCGCCCCAGCCAGGCGGTGGCATCGCCTTGGCTTAGTCTCCGAGCGAGACTGGGCGGTGCAACCGCCCCTGATAGGAGGTGGCACTGCCTGAGCTCAGTCTTCGAGCTCTGGTAGGAGGTGCAACCGCCTCAGTTAGGCGGTGGCACCGCCTGAGCTCGGTCTTCGAGCTCTGGCAGAAGGTGCAACCGCCTCAGTCAGGCGGTGGCACCGCCTGAGCTCAGTCTTCGAGCTCTGGCAAGAGATGCAACCGCCCCTAACAGGAGGTGGCACCGCCTAGAGGCTCAGTCTTCGAGCTCTGCCAGGCGATGCAACCGCCAGATCCCGAAATTCTGGGAATTGACAGTTTTGAGCTCGAAATTCAAACTAGGTTGGGGCCTATAAATACCCCACCATTTCAGCACTGAAGGGGCACTCAAAACACACCGAAATCCTGATCTTATTATGTGATTTTTAGAGCTCAAAATTGTTGTAAAGGCCAAAAGTTCTTCTCCCTCTTTTCTTCCAAGTTTTGATCTTTAAAGAGAGGAGAGAAAATTCTGTAAGGGTTGTCTCCTAAGCCTGTCAAAAGGAGTGAAACTGTAAAAGGGTGGTTGGCCTTCGCTTATTGAAGGAAGGCCTCTAGTGGATGTCGGTGACCTCGTCGGTGGAGGAAGCCAAAAGTGGATGTAGGTCAAGATTGACCGAACCACTCTAAATCTCAGTTTACATTTACTTTGAGCATATTATCTTTACTGCAAACATCCTCAAAAGCTTACTGCTTTCTGCGCATATACGATTGGGTTTCAAGCTTTGCACTTTCCGAATCGGCGTTTAGACGTAAATCAGTTTTATCGTACGATCATCATATTTCAGTTTGCGTTTACGTTTTGATTTCTATCATAACTGCAAACTGCCTTTATATCCTTGCTTTAACTGCATCTCGCTTAATCAAGTGATTTACGAATCAGCATTTAGACGTAAATCAGTTTTTTTTTCGTACGAATATCATATTTCAGTTTGCGCCTACTATCTGATTTGAACCATAACTGCAAACTGCATTTATATCTTTGCTGCATCTCGCTTAATCAAAAGTTAAAGTGATTTATGAATCGGCTTTCTTACTAAAATCACTTTTATCGAACGAACGCAGTTTTATTTTAATCGTAGAAGGTTTTCCGCTGCACTAATTCACCCTCCCCCCCCCCCCCCCCCCCTCTTAGTGCTCTTGATCCTAACACTCTCTAGCGATGATCCACATAGTAGGGTTGCGACGATGCTTCTCAAAACTCTAGGTCTGCTTTGAGGTGGAGAGGGGGAGGAGAATAGGAGAGGTAAGCAAAGGCTCTAGCTTATGAACCACTGAACCCCTCTTATTTATAGAGGTCCCCTGTCAACTTAACCCTAATGGATCCTCCCATATTGGGTACTGGATCTTCATCTAACTACCTAAACCTCTTAGATTAGTAGATCTCTATCCAATAATCTCTCATGGGCTTTTATTGGATCTCGTCCATGAGATCCAATAATTTAAGGGCTTATTGAATATCCTCCGGCGGATATCTCATATCCGAACATCTACTCATCGCAACGCCTACCATATGTGTGTGACTCTCTAGGCCTAATATCGAGCTGACCATGAGTTATACTTGTCAGTTTTTTGTTAGAGGAGGAAGGGTGGAATTAGTGCTAATGAAAATATTATGTCGAATCAAAACTTCGTTTTAATTTAAACCTATATCGAAAATGCATTAATCATAAAGAAGGTGTGAAGAGGAGTAAGCAGACAAGTGAATAAGGAAAAGCAGAATAGGAATGACAAAGTAGATATCACACCGGATTTATAGTGGTTCGATCATCGTGACCTATATCCACTATCAATTCCCCCTTGTTGAGGCCATCGGCGTCCACTAACGGTCTTCCTTCAATAAGCAAAGACTAACCACCTTTTTACAATACCTTTTTCTTTTTTTGGGTTTAGGAGACAACCCTTACAAACCTTACACATCTCTTAGGATAATCATAAATCTGTAGAAAGAGGAGGACACTTAGTACTTTTACAATACTTTACACCTCAACACTTCAAGGTTTTTATTCACAGTTTATTTTTTTTCTATGCAGAGTAGAGTATTTAAAGGCTCCAATGATTTAAAAAATGAAGCAAAAAAGTATCTCATCTCGGGTTTCCGGGGTATAGTGATACCATCGCTAGTACTAGGCGGTACCACCGCTTACAGACTGACATTGGGCTGTACTACCTCCTGACAAAGCCTCGGAGATTGGGCTCTGGCAATACCATCGCATGACAACATTAATTGTCGATGGTACCATCGCCCAAACCACCTGGAAGGTCGAGTATCAGGCAATGCCATCACTTGATGTGGCTTTGGGTCATTGAATGAGCCAAATAGCAGCCCAATTCAGTTCTAATTTGGGCCCATAATTAAGTTTATAGGATTTCTCCCAAACCTAACTCAAATTAAGACATAACTACACCAATTAAGGCTAAAATAATTACAATCAAGCAATCTTGTTGTCCGGCACGTCAATTGTGCATCCGAACTCCCGACGAAACTTCCGACACACATCCAGTGAACTCCCGGCGAGCTTTCGATGAATTTTCGGTACATCATTTAGTTATTTAACGTATCGCCCGATCCTCCGGCATGTTGACTCCTACAACATTTGTTCTCGGTGCATACTTCGATTTTTTCGACTCGATATCCGATCTTTGATTTCGGCCCAACGTCCGATTCTTCCATAATTGTTTTGTCTTTTTTCACGTAGTTAGTCCCGTATCACTTATCACTTATCACTTATTTCAAAAGTTTTTGTTATCTTACTACTCATCTATTTGGTACTTGAGGGATCGATATGGACTCACAAATCATGAATGATTATCCATTTGGTACCTAAAAGATGGGATATGGATCACAAATCATGGATGATTATCCATTTGGTACTTAAAGATCGAATAACTGTTACTTTCATGATATTAGCAACACATGTAGCATGAATAATTGTTACTTTGATATCAGAAATTCCTTCAATCTACCCTTATATCCTACCTGAGCAAAACCTTACAAAAGGGAGCTTTTAAAAGATGAAAAAGGTAACTCATATGTCAAGCCCTTAATTGCATTTGGAACTATCTTGATTTCAAATTCATGTCGATGTATGCTTTCGCAACAAGAGAACTTCCCCAATGCGTGAATCAGAACAGCAAGAACAAGACAAGCATCATCATCATCATCTAGTAAACCACTCCCCCTCATGCTGCATGCATCTTTTCCTTTGCCATTTGACACATAGAGAACATTGGTATGAGACAAAAGATGTGATTTGCTATTGGTCTCAAATAATTGACTTGTTTCTCCAAGTAGGAATGCCACCTTTTGACTCTACCCAATGCCCACAAGCACTCACCAAACCTTCATCCTGAGTCAATACCTTTTCTTTTGACACAGACGGGGAGATTGGAAACCTCACGTAAGTGGACAATCTGTGGGTATTTAGAAGAAACACCTAACACACCCAACTCCATCAATTGGCAACACCACATCGACACCATATGACAACATGGAAAAGCCTCGCTTTTCCTCCACACGGTTTGTGGTGTTCTTTTCTCCTCCGGAAGATTCTCCATGAGACTTTGGGTGCAATTGCAGCTCAAATGGCAAGCTTGCAATGGGGTTTGACAGGATTTTTCAGACTTTAGCCTGATGTGGGGTTGACATGTAAGCCTTGGAAGTGTTGTGACCATGACACCAAGAGTTGGAGTGTCTTCTTTTCCATGGATTGATTTGTGGTAATGGCTTTAGATGACTTTTGAGAGAAGATGGAAATGAACCCATCATGGGCCAGACATGAAATTAAGAGCGACGATTTGTGGTCAGCAAATTCTTGCTATACAATAACTCCAATAGAGAGATGCATTAATTATATCACATGAATTTTACATCATATTCATAGGCTAGTGGCTAAAGATTCATGTTCTTATTTGAGTTGACTTATCTCATGAAAATATCGCACGTGTTCAGTGATAAACTCTATAGTATTTCCGTCAACAAATTCGATGATACGAGAAGAAATAAAATTAAATATTTATAAAAATTTTAATATAATTTAAAAAAAAATATAAATAAAATATTAAAAATAATTAATTGTGAGAATAATATATAGGAGAATAATTTATATTTCCACACCAAACGATCAGGAAAGGGCAGCTTTATGGCATGCGCCACCTAATTCTTAAATGTTAGGTACGAATTCAGCGTATCAAAAATAGAAAAAGCTCATCAAATAAAGTAAAATCATCTTAATGGCAATAGGATTGATTGCTCCTCTCCTCCTTGCAGCGCAGTAATGACCCTTTTTAATGCCAATCGTTCTTCCGTTAATTGGTGCGATAAATGACACCCACCACCGTCGGAAATGCGTCCTCCGGAAGCCAAAATTGCTTCGAGAGAACGCTTGGGAAACGGTGCGAAATCATCGCCGTCAGATTTCCAGCAGATCCACTGCGGCGAATTGGGTGGGCCCCGGCCTTCGTGCCACCGTCATAGGAGGAATGTCGTGTTCCCTGTGGTAGGTGACACAGGCAAGCTTATTCTGTGGGGGGAACCACACCATTCGCTGTCGGCACGTGCCACGTCGAAAGTCACGCGTCCGACGTGGATCCACGCGACGCTGGGAATGGTTCTGATGCCGACCGGAGAATAAAATCGGACCGATCAAACTTTCGGCCCCCGCACGTCTTCCGACGGTCGAGATTACAACGTTCTATGCGGACGAGGAGCAACCGAGGTCGATGTCGTGTCAAAGGTCAATGATCTCGGGTCATCGGACGGCCGTGATCGACCACGGTCCAAGGCGACGGTCACCCCCCGAGCATTGCGTTCCGTACCCGTTCGCCTGTCTTCCACCTGTCCTACCATCTCTCTCTGTCATCAACATCGAATCCAATTACAAGGCAAGTGGGCCGCCGGGTAGACTTCAGCAGCGTGGAAATACACCTTTCCGGAATTCTTTTCGGGCCGAGGGAAGATTTTTACTTGTTCGAGGACTAATACGTAAAATGAGAGACAAATACTGCTCTGACCACTCCCGCATTGCTCCTCCAGAACACCTTATTCTTCTCCTTCCCCCCGTACCCGGAAAACATTTCAACAGCCTTATTAATTAATGTTTTTGCTTTTGTCGTTGTTAATACAATTCATTTGTCAACCATAAATAAATGATTAAGTAATTAAAAAATTCACGTGTGAGGTTAATTAAGATGCGCGCATGGCACATCAAACAGCTCGGTCGTAGTCAACCGCGGAGATGGCCCAAATCCGCCTTCCGCTTTTCCTATTAATTATCTATATCTAATGTTAGTTTCTCCTTTTTCTGTAGTCTAAATCACACCTATAAATATAAATAAAACAAGCTTTTTAGTCCTTTATTGAAAGTTAATACACATCGCGCATGATCTAAGGAGACATACTATTTATGCTTTTTGTGCATTTGCGTTTGTCACACACAAAGCATCTTTGTGTGTAAAATTATACATGCTTACATATAGTATTTTATTGGGGATTAACCAATTAATGAGTGCACAAAATGAATTGATTTTAGTTTTTATTTATAGAAAGAAATAGATTCTGGATTTTATTTTCTTAGGACAAGGATTACTATAATAAGTTGCCAAGAACACCGCAACTTCTGTTCTGTTATATTTGCCCTTAATTAAAATCGAAAACGCTTCTACCCTCTCTTGGCTCTTCCATTGCCTTTGTTTCCTCCCTCACGCGCCCACCATTTGGCGAAATCGGCGAAGGGTAGTACCGTACGGCGGCGGTTGGGCGAATAGGGATTGCCGTCAGAGGATCCGGCAGGTGAAATCGCGGTCGTCGGTTGCGGAGTGGCAGCCGGCGGCGGATCTATGAGCGGCGTCCGGCTCTACGGAGGGGATTGGAGATCGAGAGCCTCTTGCCGGCGAACGGTGGCGGATAGATGCCCCTCCACGGCGATCTAGGCCTCTCTGGACCGGCGGTGCTGGTTCTCCTCCTCTTGGGCCCCGCGTTCGCCCTCGTGGTACGGAGGAGATGGCGGCTGGCCGCGGCGAGGCAGGCGGAGGTCCGGCGGCTGGTGCGGCTCGCGGCGGAGGAGACCGCGCGGGCTGAGATGGAGGCGATGGTCGCCTACTCGGCCGCGTCGGCTGCGGCTGCGACTGCGACTGCTTCTGTTGCTACGATTGCCAAAGACACCTCGGCGTGGCCGGAGTGTCCCGTGTGCTTTAGCCCGGCCACCGCGAGATGCGCCCGGTGCAAAGCTGTCAGATACTGGTTGGTAGACCCCACTGCTCTCTTTCTTGCAATTCTGTTAATTTCGTTCAATTATAGGTATTCTGTGAATAATTTGATTTGTGGCGTAAAATTGTTCTGTCGGATTTTGGTTTCTCTGATGATTTTGCGACAATGCGGCTTGGACCTCCAGATTTTAGATCTGAAGGATCTTTACTTTTTTTCTTCTAATTTTGTTACTAGTTGCGGTCTGTATAGCTAGATTGGTGATGATTGGAATTGATATTCCTATTCCTTATTTGGGGAAATTGGAACTTTTTTTGAACCTGTGATGGAAGGTGAATTTCTGAAGCTGTTAACTTGGGGTTTAGGAAGCTGTTAACTTGTGATAGAAAAGATATTTAGTTCATGGTTGGTAGCCTAAACTAAACCAATTAGTCTGTTGGAATTTTGGTCAAATACAGCACAGCTTATTTCTCTGAGCACAGAATAATTTTTTTTTTCCTACCCGAAATCTCATGTACTTGTTTACTGTGAGAAGTATTGTCTTGTGTGCTATAAGCGGTTGGACAAGGTCAGGTGTTGGGCTCCTCATTTTTGTGGATGATGTTAGTTGTTAGAACAACTACCTCTTTTAATTTACGAGTGTCAATTTTGTAGTGGTGTATATGCTAGTGATACCAAAGGAATATATCTTAGCTTCTTCAACCTTTTTTAGTTCTTGTGCTGCATCCAAGGTTAATGCTCTCCATGTCACAGTGTGCTTCGCACCTCTGATCTACTTGGGTTTTCTGGCTTTACACTTCTAGACATAACCACTCATGTTATTGTTGACTTTGTTGAATCGAGATATTTGTTTTAAAAGTGAAAGCTCTTATAATTTGTCTAAGTACATTTCTATTTATAGATGTTCTGCCACTTTTCCCCTTGAAGAATTCATACCTTTCTAGACTATCTCCTCGTGATATATTTATGTGATGCCATGTCATCCACCTCTATCCAGTTAATGGAGTGTAACCATCTAGAGTTGTTAGATGTGATCAAGAAACGTCCTCTCATGTCATATTGATAAAGATGGTAAAGAAACCTGACTAATTTTACTTGATTGTATTTAGATAGGTGAACTACTTGCTCAGTGATTAACAAGTGAAAAAGTTGTACTATCAGTCAGTGAACCCATAAGGCCTAACTTCAAAAACCCAAATTATTTCATTGTTTACATTTAACCTACCTCTTTCTCATGATGATTGTGTGATCTGTTTTCATTTCAAGTAAATGTCGACGCAAAGTTGTCGTTGTTGGTGTCTAAATAACTCAGTAATTAATGAAAAAGACACAAGAAAAATGAAATAGGAGACTTTGAATTTCCGTCAGGCATTGCCTTTTTCAAACCAAAAATTGGTTTTTCATGTAAAAGAAGAAATCAGTGGTTGGGATAAAAACCTGATGGGAGTGCAAAAATATTATCACTTCGGACAGTTCATGATGTGGTGGAAGTAAAAGACACCTTTTGTCTTTAATTTAACTTGTTTTGATCTTGAATAATTTTGCATGACTTTTGTCTTTTTCTTGCTTATTGATGGTTGAAAAGAAATATATTATTCACACTGAAGAAATCTAGCAAAATTCTTGCATCGTGTTCAAAACACTCGTTGATTGCAAAAAAAAAAAGTAGACTGCTCTGTTTTTTTTTTGTCATACTTCTACTTGGGGTTCTAGTACTGAGTCCTGGGAAAATACAAATTCCTTTTCCCTTTTGAGATTTACAATTACTCGGTAGCTTTTCATCCTCGGTTTGAGCAAGTATCTTTCTATACCGTTTCACGATTGTTAGTTTCCAAAATTCATTAATATCTGTTATAGTATTTTTAGGTTCCAGGGTTCAGCTTTTGCTCTCTTTTGCCTCTGTATATTTCTTATGCCTCATATCTGTTTGATGTGGTCCAACTTCGCCAGATACATTTTTTCCTTTTATCTTTTCATCATATTTTGTTCTGGTTGAATTATCTTTACTTCATTCCATTCGATTTATGCAAAGTCTATGTTCCTGGATGTTTGGTTGTGGATTTGGATTTTCCTTACAAGAGTGAGTTGGGTTTCAGCAGTTCGAGGATTGAGGTAGATTACTCAAATTCTGCTGATGCTGATTTACAAACAGTTTAACAAATAATCATCATCAAGGATGATGATAATATCTGTAAAAATGCAAATTTAGCATGACATTTTTAAGATTTGTCTCATTGTTTTTTGAAGAATGATATTCTATGATAATACAAAATCAGCTGGATATTATCTTCCATTATGTTAAACAGCGGACAAGACTGGCACATGGACTCAAACCTGAGACCAATAAATTATGAAACTGTTAGAATGTCTCAACAGAGACATCAAGATATTATCTTTTTAAATAAGCATTAGGAATCATAGTCCACTGCCAAACCAGAAACTGAAGCATAGATATTTGACATGGTCATAACATAATGTTTAGCTGCTAAAATTTGTAAATCTGCTGATTTGCAATGGACAAACTGATTGATTGCCTCACAAGTTTATTAAGTTCACCCATTTAAATCTAAAGTTTGTTTACTGAATATACTCATTGGTGCTTTCTGCTTGTTTCTTGATGCAGATATAGTAATATAAAAATTAAACATATGTACTGTATTGCAAATGACTATCCTGCAATATTGTGCCATTCTTGGACTTTTTGAAAAGATTGCAGATTGATGATCATGCTTAAAGTCAACAATTTGTTTCCTTGTTTATTGCAGCTCTGGCAAATGCCAGATTATTCATTGGAGACAAGGCCACAAGGATGAATGCCATCCACCACCTGTAAGTGATCACCATGGTGGTGAATCAAATATTTCTGGTCTCGAGGGAGAGCAAGCTGACTGCTCTGGTTTACCCAAGAGGGATCTGGAGCACAAAGAGGAACTAAGCACCAAAGCAGCTGAGGCATTTTCCAAGAGGCCTGCTGCATCTGATCCCACATTTTCTTCTAGTGGTTTTAACAGAGAAGACAAACATGAAGAAAGCAATTCTATGAATGTTTCTGGAAAGGAAAGCACTTCTGGTTCACTGGAACATAGTCTGGGAAGCACTTCTGGTTCCTTGGTACCTGGTCACTCAACATTTTCTCATAGTGTTGGGACTCCTGACGAGGCTTTGTCCAGTGACAAGCTACTTCCAATACATGATGATAGGGTAGGAGAATCTTCATCTTTTGATATTCCTACCAATAGCCTCAGAACAGCGGTCAATACTAGTTATGAAAATCCAACAAATCCTGCAACTCCTGAGCTTGCTATATCAAATTCTCCGACAAATAATGCATGTTGCTCCAGTGATATAAAGAAGGCATCAGCATCTGAAACGGAGGCAGATGAATCAAGGTTGAGGGGCTTATCTGGCTCAAAAGCAACCTCATCTCTTGATCATACAAATACTGAGCATTCTGAGGTTGCCAGTGAAGGTGAGGTCACTCCTCTGAGAGTTAGCAATGGGATTCATCTGCGCACATCCTCAAAGTCTGAAAATTCTTATGCATCTGCTTCATTGGAGGCAAAATCTCAATCAGAGCACAAGGAGGCACTTACTTCAAACATGAAAACATCAGGACCTGTTGCTAATGGGACGAACACTCAATTACAGTCCTTGAAGTCCAGAACTTTGGGATCTTTGGCATCTGTTTCTGATCAATTATTATCAAATGGTGGTGCTCACCCTGTTGTACTTTACAAATACTCAAAGGTTGGTAATGCACCTAAAAAACCGAATGGAGCACCTGCTACTTTTGATTCTTTACAAAATGGGATGTCGACATCTGACACAAGAGTTGTTAAGGAGGTCACATCTAAAATTTCAAGGCATTACTCTTCCGAATTGGTAAGAGAACTTGTTGGTTATCAACATAATGGTATAGACTGACATGCATTTGTTTGAGGGCATGTCAGTCTATTGTCGTTAAGTTGCTTACACTTATCCTAGGTTCTGTTTGGCTTACTCTAATTCATATTAATTTTGCAGATGCTTTTTCCTTATGACCGTTTCATCAAACTTTACAACTCTGACAAGATCGAATTGCGTCCCTGTGGTCTAATTAACTGTGGAAACAGGTATCAAACAAGTGCTGCTCCACATGCATTGTTACTTTTTGCTGATTCTTATATGTTCCAGTTCTTTTAAGATTATTGCCACTGCTTCTTATTCTTTTTACCTCATATCTAGTCTAGTGAAATAGGATGATTGATGAGTTTGCATGTCAGCCATGTGTGTGAATATGGTTAGCAATGAACGTATCATCCATGCTCTGCTTATGCCTGGCCATGGTGGTTACATGAGCAGGTATGTGCCAGGGGCCAGGTAAATTGAAATGCAACTATATGCATTTTCTGTATCTTGCCTGCTCAGGGATTTTTTTGTCAAAGATACTGGTCACGAGCTAGCTGAAGTTATAATGTTAGTTTTTCTAGTTAAAGATTTTTACTTGTTAGTGGTCACAAGCTAGCTGAAGTTATCATGTTAGTTTCTCTAGTTAAAAAAAATTACCTGTTACTTTAGTTATTTTCTACTTACAATAATCATTCTGCCCTTTGTTATTCACTCATTAAAACTCGAGTCTCAACTTGTGCAACATCAACTATTGGTTTGAAGCCCTTTGGAGCTCCTACTTTTTGCTGATGTATTGTTTACTGATCAACTTGCCTAATTCACCTTATCTATACACAATATCTCAAAATGGGGATATGAAGAATTTCTGCATGTTCCATGTAGAGCTCTATGTTCTCATAGGTTTCTGAACTGTTAAGACGATAGAAATTGTTTGGTTATATGATGAGCTATGTGGATATTGTATACTTGGTAAACATTATAAGGACTATTATACTTCATGATTTCATGATATAATAATGGTGGCATATAACTACCTACAAGTTGAAACCATCATTGTGATCAATCGACTGACTTTCCTCCTCAAACTTGTTTATTTGTGGATTGCAGCTGTTATGCTAATGTTGTTCTCCAGTGCTTGACATTTACTCGGCCATTGACTGCATATCTTCTTGAAGGTCTTCACTCCAGAATATGTATGCGTATTCTCCATTTTGCTTCGTTGTTTTTCTGTTACTTTAGAATGCAGTTCTTTTAACTTTTTTCCCATTATTACTAGGTCCAAAGAAAGAGTGGTGCTTTACATGTGAATTTCAAAGTCTTGTGATGTTAGTAAAAAACGGGAGATCTCCTTTGTCGCCCATTGGCATACTCTCTCATTTACACAATATTGGAAGTAATTTTGGCCATGGACAAGAAGAAGATGCCCATGAGTTTTTAAGGTGAGTTTGGAAAATCATATGTTACATATAAATTTGCAATTTCCTTATCATTAGTTTTATCTGGGCATCATCAATAGGAAGCAGGTTGACATAGCCCCTTATATGCTAAAATGTTTTATGTGATAGTTTATTTTCTTGCTCGTTATCTATTATTATTTATCATGCCTGCATAAAGGTTCTGTTTGCTTGTGTCAAATCAGGATGATCAAGGTTGTGGTGATCACAAGTGTGCTTGGTTTCATGTGTCTTATGCTTCTTGGGTGCAGAATGCAAATATGGATTTTTTGCCCCTTTTTTTATTCTTTCTAACAAGGATTACAATACTGAATGATACCGCTTGTACCGGGCGATACGTACCTGTCTGCTGGCAAACTGGTACGCAGACCGCCCAACGTTGATCCCTGCATCGCCCAATATAGGGTTGTATCGGGCGGTAAGGGTTGATATTTTGACCGTTACCGCTCAAAACAGGTTGGTAACAGTCGATTTCGATCGTCGCCGCTCGCTACCGGGTGGTATTAGCCTCGCTGCGGCGAGGGAAGGAGAAGCGTCGAGGGAGAAGAGGGAGAAGGTGCTCGAAGAAGAGGGAGAATTGGGAGAACCTCGACGCTTCTCAATTCGACGTTGCCCTCCCTTGATGATCTCAATCTAGGAGGTAACAGAGAGGCGGTGGCTCGGCTTCTTTTTCGTCGCGTTCTTTGTAGAATACCAGAGACGCCTACGGCCTTTGCCGCATTCTTCGCCGAAGGTCGGAAACGTCTGTGGCCTTCAACGTCTTCGTCGAAGGCCGATCGCAGATAAGGAGAAACCGCGTCTTCTCCTCATCTGACGTGACGAGGAGAAGAAAAGGAGACGACATTGTCGAGGCAGCGTACGCCTCCTATTATTATTATATATATACACACACACACACACACACACACCGAGTGGTACACCTTAGTGTACCACTCAGTACGCCCATATCATACCGTATCGAGCAAAGCTTGAAATGTCGATACAGTACGAAATTACGAATCTTGCTTTTTAACTTATCCGTTGTTGTTCATGAACAAAAAACGATGAAGATGAGACAAAATGCAGTCTAGAGTTAGCTTGAATTAGTCTTATTAGGTCGGTCAAGTATTTAGGTATTGTAAATTTTGCTTGCACCAATTAGCTATTTGCATAGGGACATGTATCATGCTGTGTTGCTGCACTGTACATGTGGGGGCATGAAGCAAATTCTACTTGCATACATGGGAACAACGAATGATGTTCAGCATGGACCAGTACGTGGATCACCCCTGTTTTGGGCGGTTCGGTCTTCTAATATAAAAAGGAAATAAACAATGGTCTAGGGTGTAGGGTTTCTCGCACAGTCTGCCCTGTTTCTCACACATGTTGTGACCTTGCCACACACCACTATCATGCACCCCCTTTTTCCTGCCATTGTTCTAATTGCCCGTAGGATACCACGCTATGCATTGCCTTTCACACAATCACCTACTAGGTATGCCCCTTCTCTTCCTCTTCCTCTTCCTCCTTCCTCCACCATCTCTTCTTGTTCCTCTTACTCCATCTCTTCCTGTTCCTCCTCTTCCTCAACCATCTCTTGTTTTTCCTCTTCATTCTCTTCCTCTTTTCTTTCTCTCCGAAACATTGATACGTACTAGTGACACATTGTCATGAACGGTCATTGTGCACCCGTAATATCTTTGCTCAACGAACCGTTCGTTGCTTTTCCATGCTTGTACAGATGCTTGGCAACATGTTTTGCTTTAGGTTGTAAATTGGCTAACCCTTTGCGGATGCATATCGCAAGAGTGCGTCATGACTTAGGCGATCCCAACTAAGTCCGAGAAGTTGACGCAAGGGTGCACCACGACTTAGGCAACTCCAGCTAAGTTCGTGACTTTGCCACAAGGATGCCTCATGTCTTAGGCAATTTCAGCTAAGTTCGTGACATTGTGGTATCAGAGCGGACAAGCAATTCGAGCAAACAGCGAAGAAACTTCGTAATCTTGCCATGACGAAGCATTGTGGTGAATCAAGCAAGATGGGGAAAGCTAGACCATTGCCCCAAGCAAGCACAAGTGGGCTACAAGTGTAAACTTGCTCTCATGTTGGGGCCACTCAGGAGGAGCGCAACGGTGAACATGACGAGCGAGAAGTTGGCTAATCTCTGTGAGTGGGGGAAGCACAATCTGGAGTGCCAACCGGGAAAAAGAGCCACAAGGAGATACTCACAACGGCAGAAACTCGCCTGGATGTTTTTGAAACGAGTTTAGATGAACTCTACTATGCCCAATGAAGGCTTCTTGGGGTAGAGAGCTCGCAAGAAGAAGTTAAAATCTCGAATCGACAAGGTTGAGTCCCTAGTCGATCGACTGATAGAAAACACCGAAGACTTCGTGCAACATCTGCACTAAGTCATGGTAGATTTCGTGCAACATCTGCACTAAGTGGTGGTGAAACTCACTTCTAGAGTGAAATTGTTCATAAGGGCACTAAATGCGGGAGGGAGCAACACCCGCGTTGTGTTGCCACACAACTTGAGGGCACTTGAGCCTCATTGCTAAGGCAGTGCCAGGAATGCAAAATAGCTCAAGAATTTCTTGTTCGAAATGGAGCAGTACTTTCGAGCTAGAAGACCTGATTATGAAGATACCAAAGTTTCGATAGTAACTATATATCTGAATGAGGGTGCAAAACTTTAGTGACAAACCCATTGGGAGGAGATCCAATAAAGTTGATGTCGAGTGGACGCATGGGAGAACTTGAAGCGAGAGTTGAGAACTCATTTCCTACTCGAGAACATAGAGTTCGTTGCAAAGAGGAAGTTGAGACAACTCCGCCAAAGTACTTCCATTCAAGACTATATGAAACAATTTTTCGTATTGATATTGGACATATAGGACATGTCTGAAAAGATAAGTTATTTAGCTTCCTTGATGGCTTGAAGCTGTTGACACAACAGGAATTGCATCGAAGGAATGTCACCGATGTAATCAGGGCAATTGCGGCCGTGAAAAGGCTCACTAACTTTGTTTCCTCGAATGACCCATGGAAAAAAGAAACAATGTTCAGGAGATCGCTCACTGAATTATGTTGGGAAACCTGGGGCGACATCACATGCGTAGTGGATGAATAGAAAACAAACATCTTAGATTTCCACAGAAAATAGTTTCTTATCGTCGTGCGAAGATTGGTGTGCAAAAACCCTTAAAACCGAAAACTCACGTGTGTTAAGGGATGTGTGTTACCTAGGGAGATCGTATATCCCTGAAAACCTGCAGATACAATTGTGGGAGAAGATGAAGGAGGTCAATTGTCCTCTCTAGCGGTGATTCACATGGCAAGGGTTGTGAAGATGCTCCTCAAATCGTGGCTCAAATTTTCTCGTTGCACGCACCACGCAATCAAGAAGGGGCCGACTCTTCTTACTGTCCACACGCCCTAAACAGGGGCTGTTGGCTGAGGAGAGTGGGAGAAGAGAATATGAGGTGGCAGCCAAAAGGGGGTTTAGCTTATGGCCTTTTGGTTCTCTCCTATTTATAGAGGTCCACTGTCAACTTAACCTTAATGAATTCTGCACTATTGGGTACTGGATCTCCTTCCGACTATCCAAGCCTCTTATATTAGTGGGTCTCTATCCAATAATCTCTCATTGGCTCTTATTGGATCTCATCCATAAGATCCAATAATTCAGGGGCTTATTGAATATCCAATAAAATAGGGGTTCCGACAGATATCTTATATCTGAACCTCTACTTGTCGTAATACCTATCATATGTGTGTGACCTTCTAGGCCCAATATCAAGCTGGCCGTAAGTCATATCTATCAGAACTCATTCTAACTCAGTGAATTATTATCTCCATAATAATTCACTCGACTCATCGACTGCAGACGTACTAGGCCACTACGCCGCAGTCCCCTAATGATACAAGGGAATCCAACCTATTAGACCTGTCTGTCCTCAGTTACCGTGTATCTATAGTCCTTATCTATCTAATATCCCAGAGATTGTATACCGGGCATGGTGCTGTCAGGCCCATACGGTTTGTACTCGAGTTTCGCTCTAATCGGATTCTCCCGAAGAATTCTTTCCCTCTCAATCTGAATAACCCTAGCCAGGGATTTGCTTGAGTAAGAACACATGTGATATTCCTCTCATGACACCGAGAGTTGATGATCCTCTATCGATATTCAATAGCCCTTGTAAGGTGGCTGCTACTCCCGATGATTGGTTGTGCTAGATCTGGAACTACCAGGCTAATAAGTCCGGTATCAAAGAGTGCAGTACTCATACTGGACATTCTTGGTGTTTCAAGTCTAAGGACCAGATACACCACTGGGATGACATAATCGCTATCTGACAATGAGGTATCATCAATCATCCAACATTTCGTGAGCGGATCAATCAGTGAACTCATTCTCCAATGAGCACCAGCGTGGTATCCCTAGTGTCCTCACAGAGCAGCTATGAGACCAACTACCTCTATCATATGGACGAGTATACCACACACCAGTCTATCTGGTCATCTCGATGTCCCTCTTGAGTGACCTATGATCGAAATTATTTAGGGTTTTGTATTTAAAGGCGAAGCAGTCTCATTATCGTGATCTCATCACGATCCGATTTTCATTGTATAGATTCATGAACATCATAATACATGTAATATGCAATATAAAGTGAGAAAAATGTCAAATAAATAATAAGCAAAAAGAGTACGTATCATGTTATACGTGTCATCACTTACGTGATTGGCTTGCAGGGCACATATGACTAGCAAAATATTCTCGAGTAAAGGAGTTCAAGGGTGAACAAAGGAAGAAGAGTTCCCATAAAGGGTCAAGCTTAAAAGGAAAGTCCTCAAAATATAGCGGATGCTTCTTGTGCGGAGGACTGTACATGGTGAGGGACTGTCCATAGAAACAAGCACCCAATGCTTTAACCCCCCACCACCACCACCACCCCACCCCCCTCGGCCCAAAATGGGCAAAGCCGTCGCTCCTAGTTCAAGTAGTTCAGAATCCGGCAACAGCGGTGAGGAGTCGCAAGGACCTCGGATGGGAGCAATGTGTTTGTTAAATGCGTTACGGGGTCAAGTGGGGGAGAACTTGAAGATGAAGCCACAAAAAACAGGGAGCAGCGAGCTGATGTGCGTGGACATCAAACTCAATGGCCAAACAACCCGTGCGATGGCTGACACAAGCACCACCCACAATTTCATTGCCGATAGAGAAGTAAGGCGACTTGGGCTAAACTTGGAGAAGAACCCAAGTCGGATGAAGGCAGTGAACTCGGAGGCTATGCGGATCTCCGGACTAGCAAAGGCAGTACCCATCAAGATTGGGACATGAAGCGGAAGCACAAATATGATGGTGGTGCCACTAGACGATTTCCAAGTGATTCTCAGAATGAAGTTCATGTATGCGGCGAAGTTGGTGCCAATGTCGTTCCTAAACTCCTTATGTCTAATGGGAGGTGAAGACCCCTGCATGTTTTCTGTTTCTCGAGTAGTCAAGGACCGACTACTAATATTAGCATTACAACTGAAGAAAGGGGTGCAAAAAAGAGATTTAACCTTCGTGGTTGTTGTAAAGCTGGAGCCACTTGATGAGGAGGTCATTCATGAACCTGCTGTGGTGGCAAGCATTTTAAAAGAGTTCATAGATGCTATGTTGCCCGAGTTGTCAAAAACTCTGCCACCATGCAAAGGCGTGGATCATCATATCGAGCTGGAGTCAAGAGTGAAGCCTCCAACGAGACCACCACATCGCATGGCCCTTCTAGAGTTGGCAGAGCGCAAGAAGCAATTAGATGAACTGCTAAGCGTGGTCTCATCCTCAGTTCAAAAGCACCATTCGGAGCTCCATTCCTCTTCCAAAAGAAACAAGATGGCAGCATTTGATTATGCTTCGACTATCAGGCCCTAAATAAGGTGACGATGAAGAAAAGTATCCCATCTTACTCATCACGGACTTGTTTGATCAATTGGGCAAAGCAAAGTATTTCTTAAAACTCGATCTTCGGTCGAGGTACTGGCAGGTGCACATTGCTGAAGGCAACAAAGTGAAGACTACCTATGTAACTAGGTATGGAGTATTCAAATTCTTAGTGATGCCTTTTGGCTTAACCAATGCTTTAGCCACATTCTGTACTCTTATGAACCAACTATCCAAGCAGTATTTGGACAAGTTTGTGGTCATCTACTTAGATGACATCGTCGTCCACAACCAAACGCTCGAGGTGCATGTCGAGCACCTTTGAACAATTTTCAAGGTCCTTAGGGAGAAAACATTATTCGTGAAAAGGGAGAAGTACTACTTTGCTCAAACGGAGATTTTGTTCTTGGGGCATTGAATCGGATGACGATTCCATTCAGATAAATAAATCAAAGGTGCATGCTATGGCGGAATGGTGAACACCAAAGATGGCGGAGCTGAGATCCTTCCTTGGTTTCATCAACTACTATCGGTGCTTTATACCTGGGTATTTGAAGCGCGCAACTCCACTGACGGAGTTGCTGAAAATGGAGCAGCCTTAGCGATGGTCCAACAAATGTGAAGCGGCATTCCAAGATCTAAAGGCTGCTGTGTTGGAAGAATCGATACTCAAATTATTGGACTATGGGAAACCCTTTGAAGTCCATACAGATGCTTCATACTTCGCTACTGGGAGAGTACTTATGCAGGAGGGTCACCGGGTGGCCTACGAGAACCCTAAGCTCAACGAGACCAAGCGGCGGTATTTGATGCACGAGAAAGAGATGATAGCGGTGGTTCACTATCTACGAGTTTGGCGACACTACCTTCTCGAATCGTGATTTGTGTTGAGGACGAATAATATCGCGTTGAGTTACTTGCAAATTCAAAAGATGGAGCAAATGTGGCAATGAAGTATAAGCTTGGAAGAGCAAATGTCGTGGCCGTTGCATTGAGTTAGAAAGTGGAGCAGGTGAATGCCATGCAGCTGGAGGGTGGAGGCCAAGCAAGTAAGTTGCACTTCAACTTCCTTTCTAGGATCTGGGATGGACTGCACAGTGATCCCCATGCAGTAACCCTGATGCAATCAAAGAAGGCAAGGCACGATGATTTTGGGGCCAATAGGGACTTGTCTACACAAAAGGGAATAGAGTTTATGTTCCTTGAGCAAACAATTTGAGGCGTGAACTCTTAAGAGAGTGTCACAATTCCCTTTGGGCTAGACATCCGGATATTCACCGAACATTAGCTCTCGTGGAGAGGGCCTTCTAATTGGCCAAAGATGGAGACTAATGTGGAGGAATATGTTCGAACGTGTCTTACTTGCCAATAAGATAAGGTAGAGCAGTGGAAGTCGGTGGGAATTTTGAAGTCGTTGCCCGTATCGGAAAGGTCGTGGGAGAGCATTTCCTTAGACTTCATGTCAAGCTTGCTGGCAGTGGGGGGACTCGAGTCGATACTCGTGGTGGTTAATCGGTTTGCGAAGTATGCAACATTCATTGTTGCACCCCTACACTATTTAGTAGAGGAGGCAGCCAAGTTGATGATGAAGAATGTGGTGAAGTATTGGGGAGTCCCGCATAATATCATTAGTGATCGAGATGCTCGGTTCTTGGGACGATTTTGGACCAAGCTATTCAAATTGCTAAGGTCCAAGTTATACTTCTCCATAGGCCTCCACCCCTAGATGGATGACCAAACTGAAAGAATAAATTCGCTCATTGAGCAATATCTTCGGCACTATGTGAGTGCCAACCAACGGGATTAGGTTAAGCTGTTGGACATTGCCTAATGCTTCTACAACTTGTAGCGGAGCTCTGAGTTCAACAAGAGCCCCTTCAAGGTCATTAAGGGACAACAATCGTTGACTCCTCACACCTTGGCGATCGGGTATACCGAGAGTAGGCGTCAGCATATCACTTGGCGAAGGAATGACACTAACATGCAAATATTGCGTGAGTTTACTTGGAGAAGATGACCAAAAAGATGAACAAGTGGGTAGACTTGGGAAGACGACCATAAGAGTTTAAAGTGGGCGACTTGGTGTTGGTAAAGCTTCAACCAACATCACTCTAGTTCTCCAGGCAAAAAGTACACAAGGGATTGGTGCACAAGTACGAAGGACCCTTCTCAATCATCAGCAAGGTAGACAACATCTCCTATAAGTTGCAACTGTCGGTGTGGCTCAAAATTCAAAATGTCTTTCACGCAAGCAACTTGAAAACCTACCACTTTAGATTCGCAAGATGTTTCTTGAAGCATTCCAACTCGACTACCCCCCATTAGAGCCTCCTACGAGAAACGAGTTGAAATAATTTTAGCGGAGCGCAAGACAAAACTACCTGACGAAGTGGAGCAAACTGAATACCTGATGAAGTGACGAAAACTTTCTCGAACAGAAGCCAGTTGGGAGCCTGAAGATGCCCTACAACACGAAGTAGTCATCAAATCCTACCAACAAGTGTCGACGACGGCATCGACAATTTAAGTGGGGGAGAATGTCACGAATAGTCATTGCACATTTGCAACATCTTCGCTCAATGAACCGTTTATCGCTTTTGCATGCTTGTTCAGATGCTTAGCAGCATGTTTTTCCTTGGTTTTGTATGTTTTTGCTTGAAAAATGTAAGCAACTATAGTTCTCAATGTTGTAGTGTAATTGCTTACCGTGTCAGGCAAAACTGCCCCAAAATGGCTTCGTTTTCACGTGCCATGGCTTGTTTTTTGCCGCCGTAGCCGCACGCGAAATGTTAGTCATCTCAGCACCATAGAACCCCTCGCGTGGCACCAGGAGGGATGGGGCTTCGAGATAATGTTGCACCTTGATCGGTGAACACAAGTTCGCACGTTAACTTGACGGGAACTTGCCATCGCGCCCGACACCCAGTGATCAATCTTTTGTGGACTTGCGACTGTTCGTTTTGCCTTCTAAAGTCCTTGTTTTCTATTTTCTCTCTTTTCTCTCTTGCACTCAAAGTGCTTGTAAAGCTTCTCTCTTTCGAACTAATCAACTTTCTCTTTTTACAGGTCCTACGGGACCTAAGCGAGGTTGTAAATTGGCTGATCCTTTGCGGACGCATATCACAAGGGTGCATCATGTCTTAGACAATCCCAACTAAGTCCGAGAAGTTGGTGCAAGGGTCACGATTTAGGCAACTCTTGTTAAGTCCGTGACTTTGTCGTAAAGGTGCCTCATGACTTAGGCAATTTCAGCTAAGTTCGTGACAACACGGTACCAGTATTGACTAGTATGTACTGGCCTGACTCGATTACCAAAACACGTCTAGTAATCGAAATGACGATCCTTGCTTGGAAATACACATTTTTAGGTTAATTTTTCTTCCCACCTTTTTTCTTCTTTTTGGGACTATAATGAAAGCTCATAATCAATCTATGATCACCTAGATTTGGGGTTGTTCACATCAAGTTATATTTTGTTTTATCTTTATTTGGAGCACTAGATTTAGGTGAGATTCTTTTATAGATACTTCATGATTTAAGGATTGTTGGATGGTTTGATTTAAGTATTTTGCAATGATCAAATAAGATTAGATTGGATTTGACTCCTTTTCCACTTGATCATCATAAGTTTAAATTTGTTGGTTTTCAACTAATCAAATAAGATTGGATTTATTAGGACTCTGTTTCATTATTGGCAAAGCACTTAAAAGGGGATGACAACTGGCCTAACGGGTGCAGAAAATAAATTTGTTCAGATTTTTTGTCTTTTTAAGAGTGACTTTATCCCCTCTTTTGCAGTTTAGTTCATTCTACTTCTAATCGTTTCCTTAGTTCCTTGTCTTCCACCACTCCCTTCCTTCTTGCTTACATCTACTGTTGATTTGCTGCCCTTACTATTAGAGACCTACACATTGAGAAATCGCACCCTTCATGGAGAAAGTCTTTTGTAGATACAGTGAAACTGTTGTAATTCTTTTCCTGGTGAGACCTAAGCTTGTACTTGTACTGCCAATTAATCATTAATACCTCTTATCGTAGCGCACAGCATAGATCCTTGTTCTCCTAATCATTTTGATTTAAATTTTTTTTCTTATTTTTCAATTTCTTGTAAAATCCTTTGTTGCTGTTAATCATAGTTGTTTGGGTTGAGTAGTCTCATTGGGACTGTTTCTTTTTCTCTGTGCTGAATCTTAGTTATATTTTGCTTACTAACTACCTGAGTTCTGCTCGACTTTGAATTTGTTTCTGTTCTCCATGCATCTACATAATAGGTCTGCATTAGTTGGCATCAAAGACATTGTGCATACATAATATTGAAATTCCTGTGTTAACTTTGTCTAGTTCACTTTGTTTTCAAACCTCTAGTTATCAACAGTAGTTCATGTTGTCTGATTATTTTAAAGTAGGTTTAATTACAAGGTTATTCTATGTATCACATACTAATAACTGAATTGATCATGCTTATTAGAAATTACTTGATCATGAGAATATGTTGTGGTGATTACATATGCTTGCTTTTCCAATGTTGCTAACATTTAGGAGAATTCACTTTATTCATATATTTTGGCAGGTATGCTATCGATTGCATGCAATCCGCTTGCTTAAAGGAAGCTAGAAAAAAACCAGATGGTTTATTGGCAGACGAAACAACACTTATACAACAAATTTTTGGTGGTTACTTGCGATCTAAGGTAATCTAATTTGTAAAATTTTCTTGTCTATGTTATTAAAACTGTTCCTTAGAAATATTTATTCATGACATTGTAGCTAGCTAACAACTAACTGGTTAGTGGTTGATGGTTAACTAATGCAGATAAGGTGCAGCAGATGTAAGGGCAAGTCTGAGCGATGTGAAAGAATGATGGATGTTACTGTTGAGATCGATGGCAACATTGCTACTCTTGATGAAGCACTTCTCCGTTTTACATCTATAGAAATTTTGGATGGGGAGAACAAGTATGAGTGTGACAGGTTGGTTTCTTTTTATGTTTTAGAATTGATCAAATTGGACATGCTCCATTTTTAATTTTTATCATCAGTCTTTGAATCAGCAATACTGCATGATACAGTATGGATGAGTGATATTTACTGCATTGACAGGTTACAGGTACACAGATCTGTGAAAACTGGGTGGTACATTTTGGTACTGATGTGGTACAGACTACAGACCCTGTACTGCCTGGTACCTTTGGTACATGGTCGGTACCACTTCGTACATGGACAGCACTATCTGGTACAGGGCTATGCAGGCTCTGTACCACTTTGTTTTCTCTAGTCTTTTTAGTGTTCTTTTTTAAATCAATACAGACAGGCGTTCTGACATTCATACACCTGGTACGAATTGGTACCGGGCTTGATACAGTACCAATACACAAAATTAGGAGCCTTGCTTTGAATTACATCTTTAGCGGATGAAAAAGAAACTTTGATTATTATTACGACAGTTTCTTCCCTATGAGCATATTCAACTCATAAGTATAGCTTTAAATATTTCAATACTATTGCTAGCTGGTATTTGAGTATATGGCATAATGGGATAGAGAAATAGCCCGAGCAAGGGAAATATGTAAAGTCTACAATGAGGATTTTCAAGGGTCAGTTACATTGCTACATTGACAATGATTTCTGTTGGCCAACTTAACATGCCTTGATGATATTTCAGATCCTGAAGTCTTGACAAATACTACTGGTCATTAGGGCTCTATAAAGAAACTTGTATCCCCCCTCACGAGTCAGCAAAGAAATCAGAATTACAAAAAAGATACCGGATGGTACATCACAACTGTGTTTAATTTATTACCATAATGAAGTATCTTCAAATTGAGTTTCAAGGTCTCTCCTGTTAAGGTTGGTCTGCAACCTGGGTGCTTAAGTCAGTCGGAGTGGCTTACATTTAACATGAAGTTCATAAGAAAATGATTAGTTAAGACTAATTCTTTTTCCCCTAAATATAAGCTTTGCCATGCAAATCAGATATGACCATGACCACTGTATTAGATCCTGATTGGTTATGTTCTTCTGACCATAATGATAGTGACCAAGGTGAATGCCAGCTCAATTTTTTTATGTGAAACTTGTTCTGACATAGCCCATCCTGACCTAGAGGGGACACAAATTTTTACATCATGGTGAATTCTGCATTCTAATGCGAGTATTTTGATATTCTTTTACATGTTCTGCTGCAATGATAGCATTAACTATAAACTAAGAGACATTTTTTTTGGTTATCTTATACTGCATATTTTCTATTCTTATAAGATGCAAGTCTTACGAGCGAGCAAAAAAGAGATTGACAATACTGGAGGCTCCCAATGTTTTGACCATCGTGTTGAAACGATTTCAGGTAATTTCTCATAAGCAAAACCTTTCACTTCTTATAGATGTATTCAGCTTTTAAATTAGTAAAAGTGATTCTGCCAATTTGCTCATTGTTTTATTTGGAATCAGTATCTTTCTCTATCGTCAATTTTGTTACTTAGATTGTCTTTTATTCTTTATGCAGTCTGGTAAATTTGGCAAACTCAATAAAGATGTTCGGTTCCCCGAGTACCTTAATTTAGCTCCTTACATGAGCGGAGATGACAAGTCCCCTGTTTACCGTCTGTATGCAGTAATTGTTCACATAGATGTCATGAATGCTTCCTTTTCTGGTCACTATGTCTGCTATGTGAAGGATACGCAAGGCAAGTGGTACGAGACCAATGATAGTGAGGTATTCTTCTTGTTAAATTCTTGCCCTGATTGAAGGGCCGGTTTTTACAAACTTATTAAGGTACTTAATAGAGAATGCATTAAATCTTGTTAGAATCATCTAAATTATTCTAAGCAAATTGTCATATTTGATTTGGAACAGAGCTACAATATGTTTTTAGTTCTATGTTTTAGTTGGCAACTATAACTTCACGTAAAATGATGAAGATAGTGCTTATTACACAATATAAGAGTGATTTATGCAATAGAAAGTTACCTCTTATATCTTCAAAGCCTATGTTTCGTAGTTGCTCATCGTAGTATAATGACAGGGTTCAAATTGCATATTCTTTATCTTTGCTTCATTTGATCTTCCTAATGATCATGTGACCTTTCATAAACTTTTGATACAATCCGTAAAATAAAACAAAGCTATGGATGTCATCATGGTGTATATGTTTATCTAACAATGAAGTACCTTGATTATTTTTATTTTTTGCTCAGGTAAAACCCATGGAGCTTGATAAGGTCTTATCGAAAGGTGCATACATGCTTCTTTATGCCAGGTAGAGTCAAATGTGCTTTGCATTCTTTGATTCGATTGGGTTTCTTAAATTCTCAGTGAAACATTTAAAATTAGGTGTTCGCCACGTGCTCCAAGCTCCGTCAGAAAAGCAATGGCCCAGGATCTTCCACATGCAAAGAAGCCCAGAAGCAAGGAAATCAAGGGAAAGCCTGGCGGTTCATCGGTTGCACATTACCTTTACCCACCTCGGATAATTGGTGACCAGTCCAGTTCTCACTCATCAGATATGTTGAGTGAGAGACTCCGTCTTCCCTTGATTGATTCTTCCAGCGACAGTTCCTCTCTTTTCGATGAAGGTTCCTCCTGTAGCACAGAGAGCACAAGGGACTCGACAAGTTTTGAAGAGTACTGGGAGCACATGTCGGGAGAATCGGACAGTATCAACCTGAATAGCCCCCTAAGAATCTTTGAAGATTCTGATGGATTCGCTCATTCTCCTCGGGGATCGGTGCGTTCCTCAAAAGCAGTCTTAAATGGATCACTGCCTGATCTCCCCAGCAGCAACGATTCTGGGTCGAATGCTAGTTGTTCCGGCAGGGAAACCGATCAAGTGGAGGCTGAGCGGTACGACCGCATCAAGCATGACAGCAATGGGAACCCATCCTCACTGTATTCTGATGAAAGAGAACATTGTATAAACTCGACAGAACACACTAGGACGTTAGTGACCGACTGGATTAGCCCAAATAATGTGAAGTCTGGTATATTATTGAGAAGACCGACTAGCGAAAGAACTGCCCAAACATTTTATTGATCTGTTTGGGTTGTAGAGAAAATTAATTAGGTTGTATTATGGGCATTTTAAAGGAAATGGAAAAAGGGAAGATAGTAGGTTTTTTTTGGTCTCTTTCTACGTTAATTATTGTGCACAGCTCTTGTTTTCTCTGAATCTACAAAAGATTATATCCATTACATGTTCAACAATACCCTTTCAAAAGTCTTGTTACTTAGTTTTAATTTTCTTATTATGAACAAAAGGTACTCATAAATGATTTAAAAAAGAAGATGTAGTTGAAGAGACTGTTTTATATAATGTCAATTGTTTAGTTATCGATTTAGGTACTATACTGATGCAGCATATTTAGTGTACTCCCTTGTCTTGTCGTGCTCGGAAGCTAGCGTGACAGTAACTGCATGTCACGTGTTGAATTTAGATTAATACAAATAATAATAACCATATCTTGTGATAAACAACTTGACTTGATTGATAGATAATAGTTGGATAGATTCTTCCATATAACGTCATTTGACTTGATAGATAGAGAGTTCCATATTGCTGGGCGTGCATTTATTACAAGAACCGTGTACCGTTGGGTGGTTTCCGGTTGAATTGGCTCGTTGACCTCGCGCCTCGCAGCTCGGTCAAGGCCTTGCCATCCCATCCGCCAGAGGATCTAGAAATCATCCGACACAGCTCGTGGTGCACCGACGACGATAACTTGGCAGGTGAGCCTGATTAGATTGACTTGACTTGCTGACCTAACAACTCGAGTCAACGTCGATGCTCCACAACCCATCGGTCGATCGGATCAGGTACAACGACGCCTCCATGCGTTCGATTCGACCTTTTAGCCTTGTATCGATCGTCATACTAATCCGATTCCAAGTCGCGTGCCTATTCACGAGAACAACGGCGTGATGCACCCAAATTGGAACGTGACAAAGGGATTCGCTCCGGCTCGAGTCAAAGCTGGATGGACGGGCCCCACCCGGAGTGCATTGTCCAGGTCAACGAACCCCACGTCCACGTCAAGCTTGGACGTGGCAGCGTACCAATTCCTCGTTCCCTGCCCACCTTCCGATCCACGGTTTTCGGTCCATCACTTCCGCCATCAATTTCGAGTGTGGCGAGTTAATGATTTCTGGAATTTTCTTTTGATTTATTCGGGGGGGTCTTTTTCGTCTTCTCGATAAATATACAGTAGCATATCACATCAAATTTAAGAGATCCAAACATGGGCCGTGGTCGTGGGACCCCCACGTGTTTTGAGCTAACCAAGTGTTTTGCCCATAGTTAGTTCATCGTGTCTGCGTGGAGACAGCAAGAGGGGAGTCGTTGGTGGTTTCGACAGGTCACACTAAAGGCGGGGGAGGGGTGGGTCCCCGCTGACCCCACCGTGGCTCGGTCCAATGAACGTGCCCAAGCTTCTTTCATCAGCTGTCCTTTCATGATATGTCCACTTGCCAAATAACGCCATTTTTGACCTTGTGCACCGACTTACCTCTCAATCAATTTGTGTGTGTGAGAGAGAGAGAGAGAGGGAGAGGATGTAATTTGGGATGCAAATTGGTGATCTGCATTGAAAGAAAGAGACATTTTAGACATCGATCTCCATAGTAATTCTTAAAATCTTCAATGTAAGTAAGTCACTTTTTGTAAGAATAAATGAAAGGTATATATTAACAAAATCTTATATGTATTTTTGAAAGGAAATTTGGGTTATCTGCAAGTCTATTACAGTAAGTGCTTTATTCATATGTATTTAATTACTTATAGGTGCCTCCAAAATAAATAAATTATATATATATATATATATATATATATATATATATATATATATATCCATTTATGATTGTAAGGTTGACTTGGTCTTCCATTTATGATTGCTATCTGAAACTAATTGATGCCATTCACCATTGATTCATGGGTCAACATAATTCACCATCTAAGTCAAAAATATTTGTTCTATTTATGGCAGTTTCATCCACCATGATCTAGATTTAGTGGTAACATTCTGTGCATCTATAATATACATACATACATACATACATACATATATATATATATATATATATATATATATATATATATATATATATATATATATATATATATTTATAATAGATGATTAGATGATGCAATCCACATACATGAAAAGATTTACTAAGCCAAGGGCTACATGTTCTAACATTTTGG
Organism: Musa acuminata AAA Group; assembly: GCF_036884655.1. Classification (NCBI taxonomy): domain Eukaryota; kingdom Viridiplantae; phylum Streptophyta; class Magnoliopsida; order Zingiberales; family Musaceae; genus Musa; species Musa acuminata. The sequence continues at coordinate 36,069,228 of NC_088333.1, read as the reverse complement.
GTTCCCATAAATGTTCCTAGAAATGTTGTTGATTTGAAGAAAACTAGTGAGGCATTATCCTCAAAGCACTTTGTTTGGGGTATTTTTTGGAGGATAATGAGTTGCTTATTTTCACATAATTGAAGATGAGAGAATAGTTTATGGATGTCATCGTAGGATGTTTAGAGAAAATCATATGTGAAGAGAAGTCAAAGAGATGAGATTTTGGTTGTTTAAGCTTCTCTATTTGATTTATACTCAAAATAATAAAAGAAAAATACGTTGACGTACTCAGATAATTATTCTAATGTGTATGTAACGATGATGAAGCTGGGCATCAGTCCCTGTAGCTGCCTTTGTTGACGACAAATCTTAGTGGTAATGGAGATAGGAGACAAAGATTGGCCGATGCATAGTATCCAATTTGTCTTTGTTAGCCCACTTATTCGATGGAATTGTGTGCATGCAACCTCATCAGTTCAAGTGAGAACAGTGCACCTGCAGTAGCCCTTCCAATCCATTGGTTTCTGACATGCATGGATCCAACTCTCTCTCTCTCTCTCCCCCCCCCCCCCCATTCTTCCCCCTTCTCCATGCATCTAACCATTTCCTGACATGGAACTTTGAAGTCTCCTCCTCCTCCTCCTCCTCTCTCTCTCTCTCTCTCTCTCTCTCTCTCTTTCTCTCTGGCTGGTAATTGTTGTGGAATCTCATCAGATGAACAAGTGAATCAGTTGTTTCATTTGGGTACGATGAAGACATGATACATGAATCGGACAAGCTCGACATAGATTTATCAGTCATGTTAAAGGAGTAAAATTCTGCTAGAAATATGAGCTTGACTTGAGCATGTTTACTGTACAAAATGGAGTACTGAGCACTTAAACAGTTGCATTTAATCCACTGATCGGATCACCTCAGGCAAACCTCAGTATCCAACACAAAGCTGATCTTATCATACACAAACCTTAGTAGATTTGGTCTGCCAACTTTGAAGACACATATCACTTGGATTCTACAGATACTTTGTTCCAAATATCATTTGTCATACAAGTTGAAAGCACATATCAGTAGACAAGTTTTGATAGATTATTGGTAAGTGCTTCTTCTCTTGATTTGTAGGTTGCAATGTTTGCTATTTGTCCTTTTGAGTCAGTGCTCAGAAGAAGTTTGGATTAATTAGGGATTTCTCTAAGTATGGTTTAGAAGAGAAATTTCTATATACATATATTATGTTGGGGAGAAAGAAATTATTGATCTAAGATTTATATGATTTGATACTTTTTTTTTTATTTATGTCAATGCAAAATAATATGAGATATATATATCTTGAGTTAATCCCAACACAAATAGAATTCTCCTTATACATCATCTTCGACCAACTAAGAAAATCTTAGAGTACTCCAAGTATTTTCTAATATTATCAATTCATTTATTCCTAATAATATATGGAAACAATAAATTTTAAGATTTTTCTCTCAATTTTTTTTTATATTTAGATTCTTTATCCTTCGAACGAACTCGTTTTAGGATTCTAAAAATACTCATAAAACCTATAATTTCTCAAGTCAACCACACAAAAAGACAAAGATGGTGTAGAACTCCAAATCTAACTTCTCAAAAAGTTCAATTTTATACAAATATACTTTATTATTTTAGGAAATATATTAATAGTCTCAAGAAAATAAACGAAAACAAAATCTTACTTTGTTTTCGTATTTGCATAAAAACAATTGGACTTATTTGCATTAAAAGGAGGCTTCTTTTTTTACCAAGAAATAGCATTAGTAATTTGCAGAAGTGCAATTTGTTATACAACCAATTAGATCTCAAACTACCAAAATTAGTTAATTTCTATAATAACAAACATTTAATGAAAATAAATCCAATTTCACATTTGTTTGTGGAAAATATATAATTAGCTAATAGTTGGTGATTTTGAATATGATGGATGTATTTTTGTTAGCTTCTTCTAAGATACAAATCCTGTATTCTTATCCACCACAAAATACAAAATAGGACAATAGAGTGGCTCATGTGGAGACAAAACATAAGGGAAAACCCCCCATCTCTCTCTCTCTCTCTCTCTCTCTCTCTCTCTCTCTCTCTGAAATGTCAAAAGGTCCACAAGCAAAGAAGGGAAGGCAGTGAGAAAGAAAGCTCAAAATATAGAGAGAGTTCACCAACTACCAGCCTCTGCCCTCTTCTCTCGTATCATCTCCTCTCTCTGCTCACCCTTCCTTTTAAGTTTTCCTTGCATCCTTCTTTAAGGCTCCTCTCCTCCATCCCATTCAACCCTGAAGGACCCACCCCTCCCCACTATTCTAACCATCAATCAAACACCTCTCTCTCTCTCTCTCTCTCTCTCTCTCTAATTGCTCTCAAAGTGCAACCGCAAACAAACATCCCCTCACTACCATTTCCTCCTTTTTCTTCTCCATCCGTATACTGTTCTACATAAAAAAAAGAGGCCCTCTGAAGTCTTCCGCTACAGTTTCTTTGAACTGTTTTATGTTCTTAGGTTTCTCACCGGCAACATGAAGGACAAGCTCTTCCAGCACCATTATCTTCAGCAGCAGCAGCAGCAGCAGCAGCAACGGCAGCCGCAGCAGCAGAAGAGCCTGTCTGATGAAGTCGACAGCGGCAGGAGCAGCGGGGAGAGCAAGAAGCCAAAGCTCGATGAGCAGAAGGAGCAAACAAGGGGAGATGGATCGACAATCGAGGTGGTCAAGAGACCGCGGGGGCGGCCGCCGGGGTCCAAGAATAAGCCGAAGCTGCCGGTGGTGATCACCAGGGAAGCGGAGCCCTCGACGGCGATGCGGCCGCACGTGCTGGAGATCCCCGCGGGGCACGACGTGGTCGACTCCCTCGCGGGGTTCTCCCGCCGCCGGAACCTCGGAATCTGCGTTCTCTCTGGCACCGGCGCCGTCGCGAACGTCACGCTCCGCCAGCCGCACTTCGGAGGGGCGCCGCTGTCGGCGGGGGCTCCGGCCACGATCGTGTTTCGAGGGCGGTTCGAGATCCTGTCCATCTCGGCCACGTTCCTGCCCCCGGCGATGGAGGCGCTGTGCCCCGCCGCGGCCGGCGGGCTCTCGATATCGCTGGCGGGGCCGCAGGGACAGATCGTGGGGGGCACGGTGGCAGGGCCACTGGTGGCCGCGGGGATGGTGGTCGTGGTGGCGGCGGCGTTCTCGAACCCCACCTTCCACCGGCTCCCGGTGGAGGACGACGTATCGGTCTCCGTCTCGGTCTCCGGCGGAGGCGGTGGCGACATGGAGAAGCACGATCAGCACATGTACACCCAACAACAACCTCAGCGGCAGCAGCAGCAGCATGATCATAGCCAGCGGCGCCACCAAGGGCCGTCGCCAACGGCTGCAGTGTCGAGCGGCATGTCTCTCTACAGCAGCCACCTCCCATCGGACGTCATTTGGGCGCCCACCGCCCGTCCCCCACCCCCGCCGCCATACTGAAGCTTCCCTCCATTCCACCCCTCTTTGTTTTCCCTACTCCAAGACTCTTCTCTCTCTCTCTCTGTCTCTCTTTCTCTCTCTCTGGTCACGATCTTAATAGTCTTTAGACAAGATTTGATGCTCTCTTAGCTTTCTTTGGTCGGGTGTCATAGTTACGGCATTGCGGTAAACAATATTGAAACTTAGTTCTCAGGTCGAATTTATGTATCTGTAGTTGTCATCCTGCTTCTCTTGTATTAAATCTGTACTGTCCTTTTGGTTCAGCATATGGTTCCCTCCTTGAGTTGGTGATGGCTCCGCACCAGAGAGAATTCTCATGCGATAGAGCCGGTTGCATGCGTGGATGCGAGTAAGATCGCCTTGCCACCTTTCTGTAGGTGTTTTAGGGGACAATGTTGTGGTGCTCTTCTTGTGTTATCTTTCTTTAATCTTTGGGGTTATAATAAAAGGGAAAAAAAGAGAGAGAGAGAGAGAGAGAGTTAAATGGCTAGGGTTTCTTCTTCCGAGTGGGGTCGGAGAGCCGGAGTGCCGGAGTGCACCAGGGGAGATACGCACGCGATCTGCTGCTTGCTCGATCTCCTCTCCCTCGCCTTTTTCGTCTCTCTCGCTGCATTCTTCCCTGCGTCTTCTTGCTTCTGCGCCGAGCGGTACGCATCGCTGAGGCATCGTTGGCAGAGACGAGAGAGAGAGAGAGAGAGCAAGTGCGTACTTTTTGACTTGAATGGCTTGGGGGATAGGCTTTAACCTCGGGGAAGAAAGGTGGGAGGAGTGCCTTAAAAGCAGCAAACCATCAAAGCGGAGAGGAAGACAAAACAAAACCTACTTTCTTCTTAAGCGGTAGAAGGTTGTACTTTGCCCTTCTGAACATATCTACGAGGAAAGCAAAAGCCTTGAACCGAAATCATGCACAACCCTTCCTCTCTCTCTCTCTCTCTCTCTCTCTCTCTCTTTTCCTTTTGGCGAGATCACTGCGGGCGGTAGAGTGGATTCATTGCTTGTTTCATGTGTCAGCTAGCCGGGTTCAAAAGAAGCCTCTTCTGCAAGCAAACCTGTGGCAGAGGCATGACTGGCTTAGCTTCCAAGTTCCATCTCATGCAGCAACAGCTAACCTTGCCTTCTCTTCGGAAAGGGAGGAGGAGGAGGAGGAGGAGGAGGAGGAACATCAGATGACTGCTGGATCCCACATGTTTGCCTTCCTTTCCATCAACACTGGATGACTTCAGTAGCGAAGTGTGTGTGTGAGAGATGATTGTGATGATAGCGTTTCTCAAGTAGTTTATGTGCTTTTGGGGTTTGAGGACGATCATGTCGACTTTTGTTCAGGAGCCGATCGATCCACACACGACTCCTCCACTCTTTCTTCCTCTTCTTACTCGAGCTCTCAAGCAACACAATGCGAACTTACAGTCGAACAAGCCATGATCTTCACCTGTATCTCCTAAATCATAGAAGACATGTTCGTCGACTGCCTTTTCCTCAAAAGCTTAGTGGTAAATGGTCACTCCAAAACATGCCATAAAGCTGTATAAGTGATCTTGGTATAATATGTGTTAGCAACCTCTCTAGGAGATGATGGAATGATAGCTCCACGTAAAAGTTCTCTTATTATATATGTATATAGGTGGGAATATGACTGATTAGGAGTTGAAGGAATAAAGAATTCAATCGAGCACAAAAACAAATGCAAGTGACCAACAAGTTAGCATCCCTAAAGCTATATTCTACTAGAAAACAACACTAAATATAAGCTCTAACAGTAACTAAAAGCTTTGAACTCAAAGCTCTAACATTAAGTTGGTGGAGAAATGATTTGTTGAGTCTCTAAGAACTATGAAATTTACTTTCATTCATTCTTCTCTTTTTTGTGTGCAAAAACTTATTATGCAATGCATTTAAAACACCTATACGATATTTGCATGATAATGAAAACAAATGAATCATGTTCATTATTTTTTTCCCTTTTGTTAGAGAATAGCAAACATATGATAGGCTCAAAATCCAACAAAAAACAAAAAAGAACTTTGAACCTATTAAATTGAAGTGGATAAACTGTGGTTTCACAAACCAAATGGGCAAATGGTTATAAGCAACCCTAATCAACTTCAAGACATTATTCATATTTCATGTGTATCAAATGACATAAATGTACTTGCAATTTTGATCCATTTATGTTAATTAAGATACTAAGAAATTGGCATTCCTGTCCCTCTAAGACTGACCTATTTCATGTGTCAAACATAACCAGTACTTAAGACTTTGATGAAGAGATCATTAGTTTAATTTGTGTTTGAATCACTGCCCCCTTCTATATAAAACCTAAAACTGTCCAATAATCATCTTTTTTATTTTTTATTACAAAGGTAAGTAGTGAAGGTAAAATTTCTATCAAAGTCTTTCTTAGTCAACCTTCAAAATATATTTGGTACATTATCATTAAATAAATGTTTAAGGTATAGTAATTTTATAATTAGAAGAGACTATGCTTCTTGTTGTAGTATTGTGGAAATGAATGGTAGAGACCTAAAGAAACAAACTGTTTTTCATCTCTGTATTAAGATAAAATTCATGTTACATATTGAAATATTAAATCAAAATTCATCTTAGTAAAATTAGGTTAACATATTGTTCTTATATGACTGACTTATGATTTTGTATATAAGAGAGAAAATGATAATGAAAAAAAATTATTTTAATGCCACTCTCTGATCTATAAATAATGAAGCCTGCTGGTATCTTTGAATTCCACCACTATATAAGATGAAGAAATCTTGGCAAACATACAGTGATGATTTATACATTCCCATTGATGTGACTATTTGCACTGATTCCTCACCTTTTAGTCAGAATAATCAAATATTTCTTTCTCTTTTCTAATAAGAAAAAGAAAACCTTTAGCTGTTGTGTGATGGACAAAGAATCTCTTTTTGACACCTTTCGATTGTTTGATTTCATGGAGAATATTTACCCCTCGAATTAACCTTTCAAGTGTCATGTTTCCTCTTATTTCTTATTGTAAGAAAAGAGAACTTTGAGCATTCCATGCGTTCGATAAATTGCCAAGTGTGCTTTGTCTTTTTTCTTTTTTTTCTTCGGAGATTAATAGTAGGAAAATTTCACTTAGGCAAAAGGTAGACGGCATCAAAACTAAAATTTATGATTATATACTTATGAGATCCTTATGAGTTAATTTTATGTTTATCTATTTCTACTAATCTTAATCTATGAATAATTATTTTGTATTCGAGCCCTCTCACTATATTCGGTTCTAATACTAAATCTCATGATCCGATAAGATAATTGATCTATTAACTTTATTTAGTCTAAATTATTTATCAAAATATCTAGATTAAAATTTATAATAGTACACTCACTCATTATTTCTTTATAAGTTAATCTTATTTAATCGAGATGTTACACGTGTTTTTATTAACAAACATGTAAGAAATTTACTATTCACATAAAGTATATAAGAAATTTAATATTCATTTAGTGAGTTTGGAGTTAAGACATATTTTATATAAAAAAAATAGTTTTGTAATTACTGATTTAATAACAAAATATTTTCTAAAATTATTTCACTAATGTCCAATAAATTCCATCATATTGAAAAGATGATGTAAAAAAAAAGACCATATTATAATTATTAGGTAAGTTGTAAAATATTCTATCAAAACTATTTATTTCATTCTTTTTTTAATCCCAGTCGTGAATTTATTTTTTAAGAAAAATCTTTTTTTTCCTCGATTAAAATGAATGGAATACATATTCCACCTCCTCCTGTATCTTGTAATCTGAGGAGTTTGATGTGATCAATTGTGGATGACAAAAATGATAGAGCAAAAAGTGAGCAAAAATTAAATATAACTTTAATAATTATTTGGGATCAATTACAATTACATTGATCTTTTATCGTCACATATATAAATAATTATATATTTAGTTAAATTTAAAATATTTAAATTCTTATTTTTTATTTTTTTATTTTTTTATTTTTTTTGCATCTAACTTTTCTTTTTTATCACTAACATTAATTATTTTATTTATTTAAAAATATTATATTTAAAAAAAAAATTAATTAAAATTTATGTTTATGAGATCCGATACAATTTTATGTTGATTATTAGTGATCTAACGAAACCCTTCGTCTTTTTTCATTTCATAAATTCTAAAATTTTAGAATAATTTTTTGCTTGACTCTAAAATGGATAGTTTATTAATAAAATAATCCATTCGTATTTTTTTAATTCCTCCTAAAATTTTCTAAAAAGTAAATATACTTTTTTAATTAAGAATTATAGGAAGGACGGTCAATCGTAGCCGTAAAGACCGTGAACTTCCCGACGTCCACTGTGCTATCGTTGCACGAATCTTAAGCGAGTTGACCCCCAAAAAGGTTGACGACGACTCTTCTGCAGTGGGTGTGTGTGGCCTCGCGCGCCGCCGTGTTGTGTTGGCTTCGTTCTCTCGTCGTCGCGTGGGCGGTGCGTGGTGGATGGAGTTGGACCGACACGTACGGCACCACGAGAGGACCGGCCCGGGGTGGCCATCACGTCCCTCCGTTAACCTAATCCACCACGGACAGCGTGAGCGGCCGAATCCAATGCCTCCATCCCTTCGCCCGTCCCCTCAACCCCACCCCTTTCTCCACCCCCACATCATGTCGGGTGCTTTGAACTTGGCGGTCTCTCTCTCATATGCGAAGAGTCAAATAGAGGACATGAATTGAATGCTTGCATATGGCATGAGGAGCGATTTGTGTCAGAGGTATCACGTCTTACAGTGTTTGCCTGAGGAGACCATCTCGCTGGATCTGAGAGATCCGCACCAAGTTTTGGGTAACGCAAGGTCGTTCTCGGGACCCCTTGTGGATCAATCTGCAGTCTGCATCACTGCAACAGTTCCGTATTACACAAGATCTCTCTCTCTCTCTCTCTCTCTCTCTCTTTGCTTCTCTTGCAAGTTGGGAGCTCCGCAGGCCCACCACGCCTGGGACGACCACTGCAGGTCATCATCGTGCCGACCACCACCACAAAGGAGGACTCGGCCACTTGGTAGGGGCCATTGCATGGATCGGCATGTATTCTGACCTCACAGTTTTAACTAGATGACCCGTCTTCATGGTGTCAGCTGCCCATCGTCTACAGACCTTTGCCTTCACTACCATTTGCTTCTTCTTGTCCTCAATTGGTTGGGGAGTAAAAGATTTTGTTTTAAGAATAATCTTGTGACCATCCAACTATTCTTTGCTACCATTCCAAAACATTTTGTATTAATATTTTATTAATTTTGTATTTGTTCCTTTACATTTTAGTTTCTAGCATAAAAAATTTGAATATACCACCATATTACATTTATTTATATATCCAAATTTTAATTTGAATATACATAAAAAAATTGAGTGGCAGATGATAAAAGATACTTTGGATGATCGATAGTGGTCAATTTGAACATGAACATATATCTCAGGTTCGAATTCAAACATGAACATAAATAATATATTTCCGATCACTTTTAATTAATAAATTACAATATGAACATAGAGATCATACGGGTTTAATGGAACATGGAAGTGAAGCAGGTATATCATGATTAGATATTAAGAACTCATCAAGAATTCGATTAGTACTGTACAAATGCATGCCAAAGGTACTAACTCAGCTGCCATGACAATTGTTTTCTTAACCAGAAAGGCTAAGTAAGAACTATGGATTACTTGCCATATCGAATACAAACATTGCCCAACAGATCAGAGTGATATTTGTTGAACATGAAAACCTGAAAGCTTATGTTAATTCAGAATGTAAAGAATAACAAAACTCGTGATAACTTGCAATGGTCAGTTAATTGCTCAAGTAGAGGTAGTAGTGATATACCGAAAATGAAATCAAACGGGAAGTTTCACCTGTCTCAACTTTGTAGATCCGAAAACAACATTGCGTCTCATTTCATTTATAATGAATATTTTCTTCAGCAGATGACCTCAGTCTCATTCAAAAATTGTGAACCTCCCATTGAGAATTTCTTTGTTCTCAAGAAGAAAATGAACTGAAATGGGAAGTTGCATTTGCATCATAGACATATTTCTGTAAAGAAAATTGATCTTGGTTTAACTATGTCTCATCCAAAATTTTGAAGCTTCGAGTTGAAATTTTTTGTCCTCACAAATAGTACGACGCCAGTGTAAACTACAGTGGCAGCTATTATAAGTACCCCAATGTAGACACACATAGTTGCAGCACAAAGATAAAGGTACCTGTTGGCATTTTCAGAAACCAAAACAAAATTGAGTTGCATGATCGGCAATGGCTTGGAATACAGATGAGAAAAAAGTGTATCGGACACAGCTTACTTACTAAATAACACTAAAAAGAAAATACAATTCAAAAGTTATGTCCCACATAAAACAAAACACAAATATGTAATGCAGGAAAATTGAAAGGTTTAATTAGTCAATTTTCTTTCTCCAAATAGGACTACCATCTCTGCAACATCTATGTGCAGATTCAGCATGATTTGAATCCTAAAGCTGATCATAAACCAAATGATTGATCCTCTGAAACAGATTTACTAGTGAACCGAAAATAATATGGAGTTTGACTCAGATTAGACTCGTGGACTCAGATTTACTAGTGAACCAAAAATTTTAGACTCTTGGACTGGACCAAACCTAAAACTGATTCGCTTCATACCTATTAAGTTCGTACTACATCACATGATTTTCATGTTAATTTCAGAACCCTTTATCTACATGTGACTCATCCTCTATACCTATTTGCTAAGAAATAACAAGCAGTTGAAGGAAGAAATGCACAATGGATGATGCATTCATCATCAGTTGCAAAAAAAATTTAAAGAAAAAATCACATGGTATATTGGAATAAAACTTACTTTGGTGAGAAGACACTCCAAACAAACAAGTGGTTTCTCATAAGCAGCAATGTGATGGTGAAAGCAACCAATACAACTGAGTTTAAGACCAGTGGAAGCAAACAAGGAAATCCAATCAATAGTTGTAATATACTGCTCCACCTTAAATTACTTGGAAATAGGCCATTCATATCCTTTAGAGAAATGTATATCAGCATGCTCAGAAAAGACAACAGAGGTGATGCATGGGTAATAATGAACATCAGAATCCCGGAAAGAACAGTTGAATGGCTTGAGATGCCCTACAGTTAAATTAACAGCAGTTAGAAGGAGGACTACCAAAGGATAAAGAGACTGTGCGATGATCTTTGAAATTTTAACTGCACGGTGTAGAGAAATTACTATAAATGCCCCAGCAACATCAATAGTAGCCAGGCTGTTACTGTTGCCCAGACCAAAATGACCTGCCATTCCCAAAAAGAGCATTGCAACAACCTGCGGACAACAATAAAATATCTTACTAATGCTACTGAGCCATGTAGATGGATCCATCATTAATTATGATCTCTAGTTCTCTACTTCCAAATGCAGTACTAAACTAATTTTGGGGGCGGGAAAAAAAAGCTTATGAAAACTGACCTCAATCCATTGCTTGTGAAGTGATCCGTATGATGAAAAATAGATAATGCTGGCTGTTTCTTGTAAAAAAATCACCAACAGAGGAATAGCATTTACTGGCTGCTGTAGTAGCAGCTGTAAAAGACACCAAAATACCATGCATGTGGTTCCAATCAGGTATGTGCAATGTCCAATTCCCCATTGAAAATAAAAACTTATCATTTCTTTGGTAAGAGAGCTGGTGCTAGATTCAGCTATGCTACTTGTGTCTTTAGCATGAGAGCTCAAATTAAATTTACCTATGTTACTGCTTGCCTCATGATTAACAGGATAAATCCATGGTGATACCAGTACAGTTAGTAATACTGCACTCCCAGAACATATGTAGAAGAGCTGAGCTACCGAAGTGGCACTAGAATCTGTTGGTCCAATATTATGAGTCTGACTGTTGATTATATGCAATAATACCAGACATCCAGACATAAAATAGCTCGTGCGAACTATGTGAACAAAGTGTGTCGTTGATCTTACTAGAGAGAAGGCAAATGAACCCACAAGCATGAAATTAAGTAGCGAGAATATCTGAAGAGCTTTTATACTAAAGGAACCAGCTTGCATCAGCAACTTTGAGATATCAGGGAGATGAACCCAATTGATACCACCTTGATGCCAGCCTCTCAGTATTCTTCCAAAGATGAGAACAACAAGGACAGGATATATTTGATGATTTTTCTGCAATTTTGTCCCGGGCAATGATCTGTTATTGGTAGTGTAACTGCTTTCATCATTTGATACAGCCAGGTGGAGAGTAAGATTTTCTTCAGGCTTCTTCATTTTCATCAAATCTGATGCAGCTGTCTTAAAAAGTGATCTGATTGTTGTTAAGAGAAATAACAAATAGAGTGTGGAAGTCAAAAAATGCCAAGTATATTGCTCTTCTTCCACCATGGAACTTGCACCAAGACTAAGAGCATGAATTACTAGCCCAATAAGAACAAAGGCTTCATCAACTTGCCACACTTGACTGATTTCTTTTGGCTGAGAACAGTACTTCCCCTGTGTAATGTAGACTTCTTTGAACAATTTAAATACAGTGTTAAGTAGTAGAACACATGAGATAAGCATTATGACAATACCAGACAGAAGCAAGTTGATAGGTTTCTGCAAAACCACAAGATTTCTAGATTAGTGAATTTCATCCTTCTAGTATAAAAAACACTAACCAACCATCTCAAAGTAATGGATCCCACTGAGAAAAGGAAATGTAAATTACATCAGTGGCTCTGTGAGACAACCACTCACTCGCATTTCCTAAGAAGTCATAATAAGAATTAACGGCATATCCAAGATCATCAGCATCATTTGATCTGCACAATGAGACAAATATAAAATAGCACAAATGCATACAAGATATCATTCAGAAAAACAGTCTAGGTGAAAGCTTTGAATTACGTCAAGCCTGAAATCTGATGGAGTAGCCATGCATTATGAGCAGATATAGCTCTTGAATATAAATAACATAGATTTTCCTTCATGCTAGAAATAGATTGATCAGTTTGCAGATTGTCTTCACCACTAATACAAGTCACATCCCCACAAAGAAAGTTGGGTAAATGTGCTTGCAATAGTCTTAATAACTGCCAGGAATTTAGCTGTAGGGTTCGTAGCCTTTGCTCATCTGCAAACCAAAAACTATAATTACCATCATAGGCTCATGGTGCATGTGCCAAGAAATACAAGCAGAACACTAATAATATTATAATATTTATAAATTCGAAAAACATGCAAAATTATTTGCACCATATTTCTGCTAAATCATTTTCATACAGTAACACAATCATTGCTAGCATTCTCACTTTACCATTCCAATTCTTGAATCCATGATAGTGATGTGCATAGGTGGCCTAGTGAATAGAGCTCCCGCCAATGCAATAGAGAGAATTGTACTTGCCCAATCCAATTTTGTTCGGATGTAAATCATAATTATTAAGCAAAATATCACAACATAATTGCCGTCATAGTATAATTCAGATTACATATAATTTATTTAGCATCAATTAATTTTCATGAATGTTGGCTGATGGGTCAGGTTCAATAGAATCATGGGTTAGGCTGGATGAGGTCAAGATTGTTAAAGCCCTAATCAAGTGGGTTTTGTCTAGAAAAGTTACAGCACTGAACCAATCCTCCACCACCATTGGTAGCAGTGGCACATCTGAGATCGCTACAATCTGCAGCTGAAGTTCACATTTTTTGAGACAAAAGGCTGTTTTGGCCTAGAATTGTTAGCTTTTCTTGTGCTACGTGCTTTCTTGTTGGAATAGTGTATGTAGGGATTATATTCTGAACAGGAAAAGTTTTGTTGTTAGTTCTACTAAGTACTAACCCACAAACACAAACAATGATCATGAATAAGCTAGTAACCCACAAAAGCCAATGATTGTATATAGGATTGCCATTCCATCACAGAGTTAAGCGCCAATACCCATCTGACACTACATGCAATATCCAGTGCTGGCCAGAACAAGCCAGAAATTATTATACTCATGTGTCAAAACAAATTGGCACAATTCAGCATGTTCGACATATGACAACCAATTCCATGTTCACTTCTCTATGAAGGCCTCTTTATGTTTACAATCTTCTTCCTTTTCATTTAGTTGCTTGAGTTTATTTAACTTATCCATGACTTACTTTGTTGCATCCTACATCTAATGTACCTTTGTGAGCCCAAAGACTAATGTCTTTGAGAATCTGTTTAAATATAAATATACATCAGTTGTGCATTCATATGAGATTGAAACGAGAAATATCTTTTGTTTTCATCCTTATCCTATAACTTCCTTATATTTAAAATTTATAGATTCAGTATTGGAATCAACAGACCTGTCAATGTATCAAACATTCCCCTCAGCAGGACTCCTATGTTGTTCTTCGGAATCGGCACCCCAAAAAGAAGAGCTAAAGTTGGAGCAATGTCCACCTGCAGTAATAAGAGTTTTATCAGATTTCTAAATACAAAAAAATTCTTTCAGAATTTTGGAGTAAAATATATTAAAACTTTCCAAAAAGATCGCAGTTATGTGTCGACATGGATATGGATTATAAGCTGCTTTTGGTTGTAGTAGTCGGTACACACAGTTATTTACCAGTTAATAATATATTTTCCAGTTATACATTGTGGTATGGATCGACATACTGCCCAGTTGTTGGTAGGGCACCAGTCCATCAGATTATTAAAATCTGTATTATACCAATATTTGAACTCCTGAGTTTTATCAATTTAGCTTTAAATAATTATATTTTTATATAAAAATATACATCTCAATTCGAAATTTCCTTGCCTAAATGGATCAACAATGAAGCATGGATGAAGCTAGACAAGAAAGCAACAATGGCAAAAATCAACTTTGTCCAATGAATCAACTTTGCTAAGAGAGGAAAAGGGCTCTCTTTATTTCTCCGGAATTTGATTGATTATTGATCCAAGTCACTGTATGTTTTTAAAAAGCCTATTGAAATATATAATATATAGTCTAGAAAGTTTGCCTTATTGATATCCAGTGTGTATTGCAGAATAATACTCTTACAACAACTTTCAACATACAAAGGACTTACAAAGTGACTGGTCAGATCCTTCATCAATGTAACAAGCCTAGGAAGTGGATCCAAACCCAACATGACCTAATATTGCCAACCAGTCAAGGCTACTTGACTAGTATTAGACCCCTGAGACATACAGGTCAAGGAAAAGGGATGTCTCAAATTAAGTGACACCATCTAGGATGTCTCAAATGAAGTGGATACAATAATTATGAATTTCTGATTAGTTGACTAGTGGTTCAAGTTCTGCTTGAGGGGGGAAAGGGGTGTCCCAAATTAAGTGACACCATCTAGGAAATTGAGCTACATTGGATATTCCCAAATTCTGTGTTGGCAGGAGCCTTATGTATGGATTCACCCTTCTTTATCTAGGAAACTGAACCAACCATGATCGTGCAAGCACTGGCCAGCCAGTGCAACAATTTATAGCGATATGAAGCCAACTCATTCATCCTATGCTGGACTAGGTGCAAGTCCTTAAGAATTCTAATTTTAAAGTAATAAAAAAGTCACACTTATGAAATTCTTTTTTGCGAATAAGAGAAAAATCTTATTAAGCTTCTTTCTTAATGAAATACTAAATTATTATAATGATGAAATGGTTAGAGGGCAGGCCTTGGTACAATGGTAAGAGTTCTCCTTTGCAACTTAGGAGATCAGGATTCGAGTCATAGAAACAGTCTTTTTAAATATTTAAAGGTAAGACTATGTACATTGGCGCTACCCAAACCCCATCGCATTGGCGGAAGCCTTGTATACTGAGTGCGCCTTTTTTCTTATAATAGTGAAATGGTTGATTGATCTTATATTCAATGTTTTTTATGTTGCTATATAGGTTATTGAAAAATTCGTGGTACACTGAACCATGGTTTTCTTAAATTGAGTTTCTACAGTTCCCTTTTATGAGATCATCAGAGTTTTCCAAGTCAAAACAAGATTCCATCGTTTTGAATAAATTAATGTTATAGTAAAAAAATAATAATATTAGTTCTTATAAATTTGTAACTCACCTTATTATAGTTCTCCAAATTTCGTTATATTATGGCTTACCAAATTACCTTCTTGTAGATGAGCTTCATGGCACAAAGTAATATTTACAAGCTTTTCCATAGTGGAAAGAAAGTGGTAATTCTTGACCTTACACCCAAAGCATACACTTGAACTGGACGACCAAAAACACAGATATCTAAACTGCAAACTAATCATTCCCTTTTCCATGGTAGGCCTCCTACAAAGATGCCTTTGAGAGTAGACTTAAATAAAATGCTCATGCCATTCTGCGTGACATATTTAGAGTTCTGAACTTAGATAGATTACATGATAAACCTTAGTAACATCCCATCTAGATGGAGCAAGGCCTTTTTAGTTAGTGAAACTTTAGTTCTAGATAAGGCAAGGACTTCTTAATTAATGACAGTTAAATTTCAAGTTTCAATAGGTTATTCATACTTATTTAATATTTTATGGCATGACCAATGGTGGGGACCTCACCTCATGAGTTACCAATGGATGGTAACATGAAGCTTTATAATCAGTACATTTATCTTGTTAAATGCAACAGACAAATCAAATGTAAAAGGAAATACAAGGATTCATGAACTTAACAGATGTTACTGGAAGATTAGATAAAAACAGCAATTCGATGTTACCTGGTGAACAGCCTTATGAGCATTCATAGAAAACTCCAAGCTCTCAACTCCAGAGCCAATAAAAAGAGCTAATGAATCAGTTTCTTCATATGAGGATCCTCCATGGTTTCCACCGTTAGTCATCCCATGGTCACTAACAACTACCTAAAAACAAAGGAAAAATAACAACAAAGGATATTAGTTATCAATACTGGAAAAAAGAGGAAGATTCGCATTGTTCCGACAGTTACAACTACTGATGAATAACCAAATATGTGATTGAACAAATTGGTAGGCAGATGGCTGTCAAAAAGTCTCTAGAACATAGTCCACTGATGACAAAGATGTGGTTGAAATTTTTTTATCAATAAGATTGCATTACACTGTAATATATATTCTGAAGGACTTTGGAAGGACAGTTTTAATTGGGGAAAACCCTCAAATGTGAAGCAACTACGTTATCTATGTTTCTTATCACTAAACAACAAAACTAAAAGACAGAGAATAACAAACCAATAATGTGCTAGCATCAGGATTTTGGTGGTGCACAGTAGAGCCCATATGAATCATCTTAATGACATCATCCATCTCCTTCAGCTTTGCAGGCATCAAGGTACTGAAATTTTAAGCTTACAATAAGGCAAATCATCTACATAATGCAACATTCTCCAAAAGTAATGATACCAACAAGAAAATTTCTAAAAAACATACCTATGGCGTCCACCAATATGACCCACATGGTCCAAGCCAAGATAGTGTAGTATCTAGAACAAGAACTTCAGTTAGGACTTGTACCAATGACTATAAAGAAACTTGTACAGACAGCACAATAAATATCCATAGAAGCTGACAATGTGCCTTTCAGTAATTCATCTAAGCATTCATCAATTCTTCAACGAATTTTGAAATATCATTTTAGATAAATTGGCATTATTTATTCTTTTACACAAGAAAAATAACACATGCTTATCAACAAATAAAACCAATTTTATCACAGCAGCTTATGACCCACTTTTGTAGGCCTCTTTTGGCTGAAACTAACATTTACAGAAAAGTGGAGACAACTTCTTGTTGATATATTAAATTTCCATTTCAAACATATCTAGTTGCTTGAAATATTCATAATATAATATAGAAATAAATGCAATTAACTAATTAATCTATTAATGAAACTATAATAATCATACTTCAATAAATGTATAATGTTAATATTTGAATAAATAACATATATGTATAGATAAAACTACATACAATAAAATTTATTGTTGATGCAAAAACATTAAAACCAACCATAATAAAAAATTATCAACATAAATAACAAGAGATAGTTATATTCACAAAAGAAATAAAAAGTAAAACCAAAATCAATTAATACAAGAGAAAACTTTATTTGGAATTGTTGACAACTCACTTTTAGCAGAACAGATTAACTATAGATCTGGTTCGTAATTTCGTACCGTACCGAAGTATCGAGATCAGCTCGATATGGTACAGTATGAGTATACCGAGCGGTACGCTCTGGTGTACCGCTCTGTCACGGACAAAGTTCTAAAAAGGATGTTTAATGTAATACTTATGTATGTCCGTGTCTTTCGGTTTGTTCATGCTTTGCACAACATATAGAGGGACAGTCGAAGGCTTAACAGCGCCATTTTAGTTGAGTTTGGTGGCCTTCTTAGGCTTGTAAATAAATGTTGTGTCATGTGGACACTTGTGAGAGATATTCGGTCTGTAGTGGATCATTTTGACCCTCTGTTGTGCAATCGTTCAGAACTTGTAAAGTCTGTTTGTAATTTGCATTGTCTATAAAATGTTTTTGAAAATGTTTGCTTGTGGATCCCGAGTGAGACGTTTTCTCTAACCCGTTTTCTCTTTTGTAGGTCCTAAGGGACCATGGAAGGCTTTGGGGAGGCTGACCTTTGCGGATAGACCCGGTGTGCAAAGCATGAACAAACCGAAAGACAAACTAAGGCAAAACCAACTAAGTCTGTGACAGCTCGGTGTATATATATATATATACATATATATATATACATACATATATATATATACATATATAACGTTGCTGAGGCTTCTTCTCCCCACACGGATGAGAAGTCGCTGACGATGCCGAGGCCTCGTCACCTCAGACAAGGAGAAGGCACATCTCATCTGCAGCCCGACGAGGGAAAGCGACGAAGGATTGAGATCATCGAGGGAGAGCGACGTCGGATCTCTAGGTTCTCCCTTTTCTTCTCCCTCTTCTTCCTTCTCCCTCGGCTAATACCGCCCCGTAGCGGGCGACGACGATGGAAATCGATCGTCACCGACCGATTTCACATGGTAATAGGGTGGAAACAGCCCCAATCGACAGTATCACCCGGTAGCGAGCGGTCCGCGTACCGGTCTGCTGGCAGACCGGTACCGAGTAGTACCATTTGAAATTAAAAACCCTGACTAATTTAACACAAACAAAGACCAAAGCCCCAAAGAATCATGAGTTAAGTAACAATAATGACAGGAAATTTCATGTGCCAAAGATGAGATGTAAAGTTACAAAACAATCAATGAACGCCTCCAAGAGGAAATCAGACATCATTGAGAAACATATTTGAGAGAAGGATAATAGAATAATCAGTATAAATAAATGTTATGCCTCCATTAATTTGATCATTTTATTCTTACCAAGTTGCAGTTATAAATAATATACCAGAAATATCTTGAGAAGAACCATGTTATACCAGAAGATTCCAATCCTCAGCAGCAAGTTCAACATCTAGATGACGGGAAACATTAAAATCAACTTCAACTGTGTCTTTCACCTAAACCAGAAAATAATCATGAGTTACAGGCACCAGACTGGAATATAATCTAGGTTACTGATAACATGTCATAAGATAAGACCAAAAATATATTATAAAATAAAATTTCACGACGTCTGCAGCCTCTTAAACCTCTTGTATTTTTCTGTCACATTCATCAGTTAAATCTCAGCCCAAATTACATATCTTTCATCTTCCTACAGGTTGAGACTTATTCAATATCCAAGCAACATATATTCATCATCTGAATCTAAGCAATGCATAGTCTATATGCCACTTTCTTGTTCCTGAAAAAAAATTGTTGAGATATATTGTTCCACTAAAGTGCATTAGTACCAGATTATATCACAATCCAAAACCAGAAATAGGTGTGTTTAACCCCCAAGAAAAGATGCTCTCCAGATGGTCTATATGGTGATTTCTATTTCTATAACTTAAACAGTCTCAAGTTATGGCCCACATCGGGCACAACTAATTTTGGATATAACAGAAGAAAAATCATTGTAACAAAACAGAGGTCTTTGGGGATTTCAATAAAATATACACAATCCCAAGTTATGGCCCATATCCAGCCCAAAACTATTTTTGGTATGACAGAAAAAGATATCCGTAAGTCATAACAAACACCTTTACACAAGAGACGACCAACTGACATAAACCCCGTGCCATCCATGGAGCCTAATAAACTGAAATACAAAAAAATCCCCAAAATTTGGGTATGGATCCTAGGTCTCTATGCGATAACACATATAGATTTATAAGTTCAGTGGATTTGTATCCACATTTAGTTGCATTGATATTATACCAGATTAAAAATACAAAATCTTAGATGGATAGAACCTGATAGCAGACATAAAGCTAGCCAGCTTGGCATGGATCATGCTAAGAATTTAATGGTGACCTTTATGCTATGAGATTTTAAAGCTTTCTCATAATAAAATGCTATTCAAAAATGATTGTTGGACTTACATAAAAGCTGCTCACTCCATCTTGCCTGGTAAATATTCTAGGAAAAAGTTTAATCCAAGTCTCATCCCCATGCATCACCAACTCCCAACCAATGCGTTTGAATTGGTCTGCAAAAAATGTGAATCAATTAATAATCATAGACATGTAAATCTTATCATTTTCTGTCAAAGTATACTGGAAAATCCATCTAAACTAACCAAGAAGATTATCGTCTAATAGAACTTGCGTGTTAAAGTTAAATGCCACATCCAAAAAACCACCAATTGCACCAGAGACCATAGCCTGTAAGTAATTATTAAATGAAGTACATCACATAAGAAATTATGTTTTATTTGAAAGGTAAGATATACCTTTAACCTAGGCATGGTAACTGTAGGAGGTGCAGCTTTTGCATAATAACCCCTTGCCTTTCCACTGGACAGTAAAGATTGAGTATAGGGCATCGCCTCCATCATGGCCTTAGTTGGAGGCTTGTCACCTCTTCCCAGCACAAATTCAGCAGGCAGCCCATCAATAACCTACACTAAAAGATGCACAAAATAGCAAGAAAAAGAACTCTATCCTCCATATAATTCAAAGTGGTTAACCAGTTATCATAAGAAAGAATATTGTTGTGGCAAAGTACATACCATCAGTACTAATCGGCCATATGATGGAGGCACCTTAGACAGTTCCTGTGCAAAATTGCAAGATAAGAATATAAGTGAACATCAAGTGCTTGAGGATCCCTGCAATCTAAAGATGATATGATTAATATTCCTTGATACGACATGGAAAGGCTACAAAATTCAACTAGCCTTCTCTACTTAAAAACAAATAACATGGCTTATAAATAACAAAAGCAACTTGTATTGTTTAGATTCAGAAAATGTGTAAGAACTTTTATTTTGGCAACAACGCCAAAGACCAAATCAGAATGTCATGACTCATAAGCAGTAAACTTAAAAAGAGGGAAACAAGGACCGTTACAAGGTAAAAGACAGTGGTCATAAAAGGAAGGAAACCTGGATCAGTGTGATCCTGACCATATTAATCAGTAAATATTGGTTGAACCAGTATTTAAATATTTGCATAATGTTGCATATGTATGGCTAAGCCAAATGGGCAACACGGGCTGTGCATATGACAGCCGACAGAACAACATTAGATCTGATCTAAGCCGACTGCAGCACAAAAATGCTTGTTTCCGAGCAAAGAGTTCGGGCAATAAAATATGGCTTCATGTGATACATATACCAAAATAACCATTTTGCTACTAAAGCCAAAGTTATTCTAGCAATAATGATCCACGTTTATCCCACACCATATTGCGACACTTGCTAGTAGTATTTTGATTTAATCTAATACAATGAAAATTTAAGATTCTCAAGACGAGATTAGAAGAAATCTAATTAACAAAATTCAGACAGAAGGTGAGAAACAAAATCTTGTAAAGTATACCAAACATAATGTTTGTGTTAGCTAATATCAGCAATGAGCCAGGCTTCACAGGAAATGTTAGTCAAAACAAGTACATAGAGCTCACTGCAAAATTAAACTTAAATAAAATAAGAATATTGGAATAAGTGCGCAAGCCTCTTAGCAGTGTGCAAAGAATATAGAGTATTCAATGAAATCAACTATGCAGAAAATAGTCACTTAAAGTAGCATAGTATTTTTCCAATTTGGGCAACTTTGTAAGTCGAATTTTGTTCAAAGGCAAATTACATGAAAGACAACAACATTCTCTTCAAGAAGAAGAAATTACTGGAATTAAATTTTGCAGCACATTGATCACACACACTTAAATAAGTATTCCAAAAAAAATTCTGGAGTTATTAATTCATATTCTAAAATATAAATAAATAACAATACATCCTATTGGACCATATCCACAGGTACTTCCATCATAAAAAGTTGTATTACCAATCCCATGAGATCAACCAGAAAAATGAAAAATCAAATGCCAACCTTATACAATGTTCTCAGCTTCTCCGAGGGCAGATCCCGCTCTTCAGCATCCAGTACAGGATCACATGTCGGCGCTCGATAACTCTCCGGACCGCTAAAATAGCAACGTGACCACCCAAAAATAAGATTTTTTTTTCTTTTTTGCAGATCAGGTGGTTCTTGGTCCGTAAAACACGAAAAAAAAAACGAGTTAAAAGCCTCACCTAAAGCCGGGGAGAGTGGGTTTGACGGGAAAGAAACCTATGACGAAAAGGGAAAGACCGAGGATCTGAAGCAGGACGGCCGCGATTGTCCAAGATGCGAGCTTGCCGCAGGTTAAAGAAGACGAAGACATGATCTGAGGCACGGATCGAAGCCCCAACTGGGTTCCTAGGGCCCGGAGACGTAATCGAGACCAAAGATGGGCGAGGGGCGGGGACGAGTGATCGATCTCCCCAGAACGCAACGGCAGGAGGGTGTTTTTGGTCATTTTGCTATGTGAGAATACGCCAAAGATCTCCCAAGACGCAATGGCATAAGGGTGTTTTGGTCATTTTGCTATGTGAGATTACTATTTTCATCCTTTATTTTATTATTTATAATCTTATTTTATTTTTTAAACTATTTTTAATAGATAGAATAAATCCTCTTTAATAGATATAAATAATGAGAACGAATAGACGATGAGCGAGAGATTACGATAATAAAGAATTATAATAAAACAAAATAAAATCGATGATACTAAGATTATAAATAATAAAATAATTTTTTTTTTTAAGATTGGAAAAAAAAAGAAAAATATAACAATAATGACTTATTAAGGACATGCTACATATCCTCTCCTTCTCATCAAGTTTAAAATAATATCGTTCTCAATTTTCTTAAATCTAAATAATTTTTTTACCAAATGCCAATTTTTTCGAATTATTATTATGTAAATAGTTCTAAAATTAAATTTCAATCCCAACAGCTATTACCTATTCAGTATTCTTACTCTGCAAGGCAACAGAGGAATTGCTGCTGCAGATAGGAAAAGAAAACACTGAAGGAGGACCCAACTCATGTGTTCTTCAGAAAGGTAACAGATGTTTTATGATGATCTCTCTTGTCTTCAGAAGAAATGCTTTAAATTTGAACTCACAGGAGTTTGCAAGTGAAGAATTAATTTCTCATGATAATAAAAATTGTTAGGAAGGACCTACAGATTCATTTTTGTAGCTTTATCTTTAGAAAGGACCTACAGATTTTTCATCCACATTCAGGTCTCTTGTCTATTGTGATGAGAGTTTGATAAGGTACCAAAAAGGAAGACCAAAACACAAAAATGCAATTACAAACTGAGTCTGATAAAATGATGGAAGGTTGTGAGTCATGTCTCAGTGTGTGCGAGGAATTTAATTAAGCAACATTTCTTACTACAAACTATCCAATTTGATGTTATCATCTCATAAAATTCTTATTCTGGAGGCAAAATGTTTGATCCATTTCTTTGCTACTTCTCTGTGCAGAGCTAGCAACCATGGCATCCTTTGGTTTGTGGAGATGCAGGCACTGAACATGCCCAACATTGGGAAACAGGTGATGCCTGAAACTGAGGAGAAGAAGTGCAGTATTTTGAGTGACTCACTAATGTTGCAGAGTTTAAGTCAGAACTGAACTAAATGCCAAGGAGGCAAGTTTAAGTCTACACGATATAAATGCCTTTGAAGCAGCATCATGATCGGATGCTCCATCTGATACCAAGTTGCCTCATCTCAATCTTATTAGGGGTACGAGAGAGATGACTTCGAATAAGAACCAAGAAAGGGTGACCATGATTTAGTTCAGACTAGAATAAAAAAGATTCGGAATCAAAATCGAATCGAATCAATGGTTCGATAGTTTTGAAAATTAAAATTGATACTGCTGATTCTGGTTTAAATCGGAAGTTTCGAAATTAAATCCACATAGAATTAGTTCAGTTCTGATTTCAAAATCGATGATTCCAAAATCATGATGATCCCTAGAACCAACTTATACCAATTTTATGATTGAGAATTTTTCTGAACCGTTACATATCAATTGACTATAAACAAAACTTGTATTTAGTGCTATCAGTCGATCCGATTGATTGATTCACTGTCGACGGCATCACATCTTGTATGAGTATTATATTTTTTTATACTAGACTTACAGACATAAAAGTTTCAAATCTAACACAACCGGTCATCGGGAGTGGTAACCAACCTTACGAGAGCTATTGAGTGTCGATAGAGAATCATCCGCTCTCAGTATTATGAGAGAAATATCTCATGTGTTCTTGCTCAGACAAATCCCTAGCAAGAGTCATTTGGATTGAGAGAGAAAGAGTTCTTCGGGAGAATCCAATTATAGCGAAACTTGAGTAGAAACCATATGGGTCTGACAGCACCATGCTCGGTATATGATCTCTGAGTATTAGATAAACGAGGGACTATAGATATATGATAATCGAGAATAGATAGGTTCAACGGATTGGATTCCCCTGTATCATTTGGGGACTACGACGTAGTGGCTTAGTACATCCGTAGTCGATAAATTGAGTAAATTATTATAGAGATAATAATTCTCTAAGTCAAAATGAATTCTAACAACTCATTAGCTAGGATTATTTTGGGTCAAGTGAGCCTGAGTTAGGATTATTTTAGGTCAAGTGGAAGGCTTATTCGGTCACCCAAGGTTAAGTGGAACCACCTATGAGCTGGAAAAGTCAATAACACATTTTTTCAAGCTATCAAGTGGTGGTACTACCTAGACATAGTCTCCCAGATTGTGTCAATTGGTAGTATCGCCAGTCTAAGCGATAGTATCGTCCAATGTCAATGCTACATGCGGTAGTACCGTCAAACTCAGGAAACCTAGGATGAAACCTTTTTAGCTCCATTTTTGAAGTCATTTAGGGTCTATAAATATCCCAATTATTTCTACTTGGAAGAACAAGAAACTAAGTAGAAAGGGGGAAAGAATTCTTATGAAAAAAGTTATAAATCTCTCTTAGTGTAATTACCTCTTTTTAGTATATAGAAGTTTTTATAAAGGAAGAAGTGAGGTCAGTGTAAAAGATAGATGTGTAAAAGTTTTCTCTTGAGCATGTGAAAAGGAGAAAGAGTTGTAAGAATAATTGATCTTCGCCCGTTGGAAAGAAGATTGATAGTGAAAGTCGGGACGTCGGTCACAACGACCGAACCACTATAAATCTAATTTATATTTACTTTATTTTTTTTATAAATATTATAAACTGATTTACTTATTCACTACGCTTACGAACACTTTCAAGTTAAACTAGTCTTTCCGATACGGGATTTATCAAATGACACTTTTGAATCGATGTAATTTTTATGAAAGCTCTAATTCACACCTCCTCCCCCATGCCAATTTCAATCCTAACACTAGTCACATCTCGGGATGGCACCGAGGGTCGTGCACAACTAGCCTGTGCTAGGGCATCTCGGATTAACCGCTTCGATGCTTAGGTCAGCGGAAAAACGGAGAGGGAGGAAAAGAATAGTATAAGCAGTGTAAATGAAAGAAAAAAAAGTTTTTGCCTGACCCCTTAACGTCTGGGCTTGGCTATTATACATGGGCACCAAGTGATTTGGATGTGCGTTAGCAAGGGCCCCTCTTACCGTGTATGGTGGAGGCAATAATGACGATGGATTGCTGACTTGTGTCCTTTAGCGTCTTGGGTAAATCGTTAGGACACCTCTAGGCTAACTCCCTTATCGATTTTAGGTAGACAGAGAGTGATTCTTCCATCGATTGTTCGGAAAGGAAGATTGGTAAAGCCGAGAGTCATGCTATTAGTCATTAATAAGAAAACATGATTTAGCTGAGATGTCAACTAGGAGATAACTAGAAATGCTAGGGCATGCTATCAGTCACTAATACGATGTATTATTTTTTCAATTATGGTACCACTAAAGAGTGGATCTTATGTGCCTACTTTGAAAAGCTAAGACAAGCAGGGTAGATCCCTTCTGATGATTGGGGTAAGCTGACAGGGCTAAGCTTTTCCCTATCATCTACAAAACTGTACTTGGTACATTATTGCATCATTCTTTACCTAAACTCAGCCAAGAAGAATCAAAACACGATTTGTCTTCCAACAAGCGGACGACGTTCCACTCCACATGATTCATATGAAGGGAAGAA
The DNA here is from genome assembly GCF_036884655.1 of Musa acuminata AAA Group. Lineage (NCBI taxonomy): Eukaryota > Viridiplantae > Streptophyta > Magnoliopsida > Zingiberales > Musaceae > Musa > Musa acuminata. Next base: position 36,043,191 of record NC_088333.1, on the reverse strand, counting down.
CGAGGCAAATGCATGCACCCCACGTTTTGGTTGGTGAAGGAAATTAAATTAGGTAGTCAAATCACATAATTCTCTTTTATTTGTAGGCTTCCACACGGCTACATGATTCTCATGTGTCTCTCGAAACAATTAGAGGATTATTTTTTGGAAAAAATAAAAATGGTGGAAATTAGAAGAGTGCTTTTTTTTAGAATTTTATAGGAGAAAAACTGAAATAAACAAAAAAACATCACTGTGTAAAGGATATAATCAATTACTGATATCGACATCATAATAATTTTTTTCCTCTTCGCTTGTAATATCGACATAATCAAGATTACTAAAAAGCCTAATAAATTAATTTTAGTGTTATTTTTAGAAAACAAAAAAAAGAGACTTGTTTTTCTATGATTTTATAATAAAACTATTTTTAAACAATCTAAAGTTGTCCGATTATCATTTTTATTTTTCTTTCAATTATCTCATATTATTAATTTATATATATTTTTTAATTATCTCACTTAGCTAGTTTTCAAGATCTAAAACTAGTATAAATAAATGCTTCCTCCAAATATATGAAATCATAAAAAAATAATATTTTTAAATATTATAAAAAAAAATTACTATAAGAAGTTGATTTCTCTCGTCTTCCTCCTCCGTTATAAAATCAGTTTGTTAAAATCCTTTCTAGTAATATTTTTTTAATTTTATTTTCATTCTACATCATTTTACGGGGCAAAGAGGCCCCTAATTTTTTAGTGATAACATAATTAATTATACTTCAAATTTTGTCATGATGTACAACTTGATGAAGTCTACAGCCTTTCGAGTTCCGACAAATCATGGCTCAATAAGATTCTCAACCATGCATATGCCGTAAAGTCAATTATGTTTTATCCCTCTCGATATAAATTTCCAATGATAACTGTGATAAAGACACCTATCTAATGCATATTAATACGCTTAGGTTGGGTGATAATAAAACATCAAGTTGCAAATTACAACATAGGATCTCATTCCTTTCTCATGATTTGTAGCACTGTTCGATGATCATTGATATAAGCACCATGATAAATCAATTGGTACCAACTTCGTACATGTTGTAATAGATTTCACTCGAGGGAGGAGACATGACATGTGGCTTCAATAGTTTGGACCCATTGGAAATGGGCCGATGTATATTTGTTTATTATTTTTGATAGGGTCAATAATTAAGTGAGAAGATAAAGGCTAAGTGGAATCGAGACGAATTTAATGTGTGTATAGGATATAAGGACATGTTTTCGTGCAATTCGGGTGAGATGAGTTCGAAGAATTCCAACTCGTGTGAAACATGTGTCGTATTCGGAAGCGCATCGATAGATCTCCATCTATATAACAAGCCCCATACTCCGGTGGGAGCTCGTAGATCAGTGAAGACCGAATTCTGCTGCTTCTGCTCGCCTTCACCACCTTGGAAGCTTTGAGATCCGGCCATGGCGGAGACGACCAAATCGAGCTCCCATCACAGCCACCGTCATCGCAGGCATCCGCACACGCCGCCGCCCTCCAAGGGGAAGCTGATCACGGTGCTGAGCATCGATGGAGGAGGCGTTCGAGGCCTCATTCCGGGGACCATTATTTCCTTTCTCGAATCCAAGCTTCAGGTCTGACACCATCGTCTTCTTCCTTCCTGCGTGCATGCCCCATGAACCAGTTGCTATAAATCTGTCCATGCAGTGAAACGTATTTATGTCGTGTGGGTTCAGGAACTGGATGGACCGGACGCCAGGATCGCGGACTACTTTGATGTGATTACGGGAACGAGCACAGGAGGATTGCTCACGGCCATGATCACTGCTCCGAACGAGAACAACCGCCCGATGTTCTCTGCAAAGGAAGTGATCGACTTCTACCTCGAGAACAGCCCCAAGATTTTTCCTCAAGGGTAAGTTAAGGAGTTCATGCACAAGCTCACGTGCGTGTGCGCACAAGACAGCTACTGTTAACGCATCTGAATTCCATCGCAGAAAAGGATTTCTCAGCTCGGTGACGAAGTTAGCCGGTGCGATCATGGGGCCGAAATATGATGGGAAATTTCTGCACACCAAAGTAAAGGATTTGCTCACCGAAACAAAGCTAAGTCAGACGTTAACCAACGTGATAATCCCAACTTTCGACATCAAGCTTCTGCAGCCAGTCATCTTCTCATCCTTCGAGGTACTGATCTTGGTCGTCTCGTAAGCTTCGACGCTGAGATTCGGAGTCGAGGCAAACTTGTGCTCATCTGATTGACCTACTGTTCAGGCAAGACTTGCGGCTCTCAAGGATGCTCATCTTGCTGACATCTGTATCAGTACGTCGGCCGCCCCAACCTACCTCCCGGCACATTACTTTGAAACTAAAGACTCCGACGGAAACACTCGTAGTTACGACCTCATCGACGGCGGCATCGCAGCAAACAACCCGGTGAGCATGATTTTGCTGACTTGCGACCGCGTTATACGTCCTTGTTTTCAGATCGATGACTATCTTGTCACTGTTTGGTTGATTTAGACTTTGGTTGCCATGAGCCAAATCAAGAAGGAAATCGCTTTGATGAACAAGGATTTTGCCAACTTTAAGTCGATAGACTACCACAACTTCATCATCATCTCGATCGGGACTGGCTCGGCTAAGATAGAGCAGAAGTTTAGTGCAGATCTAGCGTCCAAATGGGGAGTTCTGCAGTGGCTGTATCATGGTGGTTCGACCCCCTTGATCGACAGCTTCTTTCAAGGAAGCGCCGATGTGGTTGACATCCACATGTCGTCTCTGTTCCAGTCACTTAATTGTGAGAAGAACTACCTCAGGATTCAGGTAACTTGGGCATTAAAATTAGTCGCTGCTGTTCTTATCTTCGCGTTCAATGAATGATGTGAATGTGCAGGATGACACCTTGGTAGGTGAGAGGTCATCTGTCGATGTGTCCACGAAGGAGAACCTACAGGAGCTGGTGCAGATCGGGAAGAACCTTCTAAAGAAGCCAGTTTCGAGAGTCAACCTGGAGACAGGCATCTTTGAGGAGCTCGACGGAGAGGGAACCAACGCAGACGCGCTCACCCACCTCGCGCAGCGACTTTCCCAAGAACGGCGCCTCAGGAAAGCAAACGCCAATGGCCACTGAGAAAGATGGCAACGCAGCTAGCGGCGTCTCCCTTACAGTCTACTACAAGAATGCATTTGCTTCTTCC